>NW_004524654.1:11609006-11613924 GCF_000260255.1 Octodon degus
ATATATATCAACAAAATAAGGAACAATGCACCTCAACATAATAGTGGCTATATATTATAAAATCACAGCTAATATTATATCCAATGCTTTAGGAATAAAACAAGAATTCCCACTCTTTCTATCCTAATGTGATACTGAACTCTTGGTCAGAGTAAATAGGCAAGGAAAATAAAAACAAGTTTTTATATTGGAAAGAAGAATATAACCTCCTTTAATAAACATCATGATTTTCAATATTAAAATAAAAACTCTACTAAATGCTATTTAGGTTAAGCAAACTTAGTAAAAGTGTAGAATGCATAACTAACACAAAAATTAGGTTGTATTTTAGATACTAACAGTGACCTATCTAAAAATAAACTGAGGAAAAGATACCAGTGATAAAAGAATAAAAAAATTTTGTAACAATTTAACCAAGGAAATCACTGAAAACTAAAACACATCAAATGGACGAAATTGAGGAAGACAGGAGATTAAAACGACAGAGACTTGCAGTGAAATATAGCCTCTCTGACACCTGGAATTGAGACAAGAAAGACCATAGTGAAGGAAAAGTGTAGCTGTCTGGGAACTGGGAGTTGGCAGGAAAACTAAAACTAAGAGAAACTGAAGAAACAGCACAACACAATGAGAAGAATGAAGCAGTCTGGAAAGCTAACTCCATAATTTCTTTCTCCTCTGACACGTGGAAAACCAGGTAAGGATGGGCAGCTCCAGGAAGAACAGCAGATCAGGCTGGCTGTTCTAGTCCCAAGAAAATCCCACAGCTACTCCACACTGCAAATACAGTGTGAGTCTTACACTGAAAGTAACTTCTTCAACAAGGAAGGTAGTTTGAAAAGAAATCTGCCAAGACCCCTGCAGTGGACGATATCCTGCCCAGAGTTGTGGCACGTGGCAGGGAAAAAAAAACTAAGAGAAAAAAACAGAAGTACAGCATGGATCTTGGATAGCCAGTTGTTATTAGGGAATAAAAAGACAAATCCTTTGTATTTATTCATTAAAGAAAATGATGAGGGTTTTGCAGTTGACTGTGCTAGACAAGTGACAAAGCTTATAAGAGAGGGTGCAAAGCACTTAGTGGAAAGGACAGGAACAGCCATATTTAGGTTACAACTAATAAGTAATCTACTTTGTAGCCAATTTTGGGAAAGCATTTTTCTTGGGAGTCATGCAGGTGTCAGTGGAGATGCTATCTCACATCTTAGTCCCATGGTATCAAGCTCATCTATCTGAGCTCAGTCAGGGACATTGATTACAAGCAATACTAGTTCATGAGCATCCACCTGCTTTTATAAAAAATGTACGTACTCCTTGCCCAGATTTACTAATTAAACCAAAGGCCAATTCAAGGAAGTCACCTCAATACAGCATGTACTGCTCTTAAGTAAACCCAATCACACTTGGGTCTAGGGGAAGATGATGTGGCGGTTCTCCACAAAATCCAGGGCAGCACCTGCCATATTGGAGAAATTTAATCCAGAACCATTTGGAGAAGCAGATAATTGTTTAATATCGAGCTTCAGACCAACTTCACCTTAGTGTTTGTGAGGTTATATTAATATAGTGAGTGGGAGACAGCTACAGAGACAATCATGGAGAGAGTGTAGCTAGACCTAGAACCTGAGAAATTTTAAAGCTTAGACCAGGAATGACACTGAGGTTCCATGCTCCATGGGAGAAGCCAGGTTGGATGTGTGTCTTTCAGAAGAGGGGGATGAGTCTGACAGTGATGGCATTAATTCCAGCAGACTACTTGGTATCCCCACCAAGATCTACATGCCTACCTCTAACACAGAGCTCAGTAGGTTGCTTGTTTTCTCCAACTGCCAGTGTAAACAGAAATAGGCCTCAGTGTGGATGATGCCTGGAGTCTGACAAGTATGGAGTGAGGGTCATCTGAAGCTGGGAGAATAGCTCACAAATCCACAAACCATAAAATTAGATGGAGAAAGATGTAATTTGAGGTATACAGGGGGATGTGGAAACTTGAAGTTGTTGGTGTGAATACAACCTTTGGACACGATGCTATTGATCAACCATGCCCATTAGGAAAAGTGAAGCTGAATTCAGAATTCACAGACAAAATAGTAATTCACTATATGTTGTGAGTTCCAATACTGCAGAACTTTTGGGAAAAAATAAAATTTTTGGGTCTCATTTCTATTTTTTTATTAGGTGTTTGGGCTCGGAGTTTTTCTTTATTTCTTCTCTACTTTTCTGTCTTTTTTCTTTTTCTACTTATTTTGCTTTGTTTCTCTGTTACTGTTATCTAATTCTATTGATTTTCATTTTTTTCCTCCATTGGATCGTTTATCTCATTTTTCTTTTATATATATATATTTGGTACAGGGTCTCAATACACAGTTCAGACTTATACTGATCCTCCTGTTTTTAGTCTCCCCAGTGCTGGGATTATAGGCATGCGCTACCATGTCTGGCTCAGCGTGCCCAGGGGCAGGGCCAATAGGGCATGTGGTATGAGGGACTGAACCCCAGTCTTTGTGCTTGCCTAAGTAGTCACTTAGTCTGATGAGCTATCTCACAGCCTCTATCTTACTTTTCTTTCTTCTTCCTCTTTCACTCACTTTTCAAACTTTATTCATTTTCCTTTTCTGCTTGTTCCATCTTTACTAGTATTACTATGAACCTTTATTAATCTTTAGATATTTACTTGATTATTAGTCATTACTTTTGAATTCTAGTGTTAATGGTGGAATAGTTGTTGCACTTAGTAAATATTTACTGTATACCAAAATTTGATTTGTATCTTTTATAATTACAGATAAGTTTTCTATCATTAAGTGTGCTACACTGTTATGTTGCTTATGATATGTCAATACCCAGTTTGGCTCTATTATTGTTGCAGATTTTGCTGTTATTGCCATAGTTGTTTCTATTAATTGGATTTTACTATATACCCATATCTGGTTTGTATTTGTGTCATCAACAATACTACAATTTATTTCTGTAGAATTGAGCTATATTCCAATTAAAAGGTATAACAGCTCTTCATTTAGTTAGCATAAATGGTCACACAACAAATCAAATCCTATGGATAGCAACTCCAAAGTACATCACTGGAAAGCAGAGATTAACTAAAGTCATCTCCATACTAACAACAAAGTCTTCCAATATAATTGACTCTCACTATGCACTTATGCACACATGCACACACCTAATAGAAACATGAGAACATAATTCAGTGAAGTGTCTCTCAAAATTCCCAACTCCCCTAAAGTGAGCCATGTGTCACTGAGAGGAAATTAAAAGACAAACATTTAAATTATATGAGGTGATAACAGAAGAGACGAAAATTCAGATCCTTAAGGTACACAGCAAACTCAAGGGTAACATAACTAAACAGAATAGATGAAACACAGTGGTCAGTGAACTTACAAAAGACATTAGTACAAAGGCAGTTGAGCTAAACAAAATGATACAAACATGAACTACCAATTTAACAAAGATTAGAGTTGATGAAAAAGTTCCAAACAAAAATCCAGGAGATAAAAATTTCAACTTGCAGTATTGGCAGAAGTGACTACTGTAAGGACAAAGTGTCCGAACTAAAAGACAGGGTTGAAGTAGGTGAACATATAATCAAAGATGCCTTATCAATAATAAAAAATACATTACATTACTTGGAAGGCGCAAAAAACTCAACCAAGAAGGTACTAGAATTAATACAGAAATTCAGTAGCATAGCAGGATACAAAGTCAATACCCAAAAGTCAATAGTATTCCTCTACATAGATAACAAACACACTGAGAGGGAAATAATACAAACAATACCTTCTACAATAGCACTGAGGAAAATAAAATACCTTGGAATTAATCTAACTAAACAAGTCAAAAATTTTTTCGAGAAAATTACAGTACTCTTTGAAAAGAGATTATAGAGGATTTCAGAAAATGGAAAGATATTCCCTGCTCCTGGATAGGAAGAACCAACATTGTGAAGATGGCCATACTCCCAAAATTGCTGTATAGATTTAATACAATCCCTATCAAACTACCACTAACATACCTCACAGAGCTAGAGAAATCATTTCTGAAATTTATTTGGAACCAGAAAAGACCTAGAATAGCAAAGGCAATCCTGGGCAATAAAGACAAGGCAGGAGGCATTACAATTTCTGACTTAAAATTATACTACAAAGCTACTGTGATAAAATCAGCATGGTACTGGCAACAAAATAGACCTGAGGATAAATGGAATAGATTAGAAGACACTGAAGCCCCTACAAACACACTCGGCCACCTTATCTTTGACAAAGGGGCCAAACATAATCACTGGAAGAAAGATAGCTTCTTTAACAAATGATTCTGGAAAAACTGGCTCTCTACATGCCGAAAATGAAAACTTGACCCAGGTCTATCACCATGCACTAAACTAAAATCAAAATGGATTAAAGATCTAAACATTAAAACAGAAACATTAAATCTACTGGAAGAGAAAGTAGGAGGAACTCTTGAAGACATAGGGGTAGGCAAGGAGTTCATGAACAAAAATCAAATTGCACGGAAAACAGTTGAAAGAATTAGCAACTGGGACATGCTTTTATTGAGAAATTTTTTCACATCAAAAGAAATTACCACCAAAGAGAGAAGACAACCCACAAATTTGGGAAAAATCATGACATATAAGTACTCAGACAAAGGTCTGCGCTCTAGAATTTTAAAGAACTAAAAAACATTAGGGCCCCAAAGTTTAAAGACCCAATCCAGAAATGGGCATCCAAGATGAACACACACTTCTCAGAGGATGAAATTAAAGAAGCAAAAAAATATATTGAAAAAATGCTCCACATCACTAGCCATCCATGAAATGCAAATTAAAACAACATTGAGATATCATCTCACCCCAGAAAGAATGGCTATCATAAAGAAATCAACCAATAACAAATGTTGGAGA
>NW_004524654.1:11615254-11616282 GCF_000260255.1 Octodon degus
CCTAGCCTTCCAAAGTCAATTAAGACTCAGGACATATGAGATCTTGTACTGTAACATCATGTAACTCAGTAGTGTCCTAAATTTTCTGATCAAGGAGATTATGGGGCCAAAGAGGAAAGTGATCGATGATGTACAGTGTGCCTAATGAGAATCACATGGAGAGAAAACATTCTCTCATTCTTTCACAGAGTAGCACTGGCCTTGACTCATCCACATGGCTGACACTGACAAAGGTTCTACAACCTGAGGTACAGGATCTCAGGAAAAAGTCCTGAGGGGATTTCACTGACCTTATCAGATCCAAAAGCTACAACTCTTACTGCATAAGTCTTGCTTTATCTTGGTCTTAAACATATAGCAGAAAAGTATTAAAATGAAGTCTAAGAAGTAAAGACATGGTGTTATGTTGAGCTCTTGGGGACTCAGGTCAACAATTTTTGACACTGCCAGTCAAGCGGAAGACCCAATACTATTATGGACTACTGGATTCTTTTAGAATATTTTGCTGAGTTAACACGCCTATAATATTCAAATGACAGAACTAAACAAAAAAGGGGATACCAATGAATGTCCATTTTGCATCTGTGTATTCAAAATGGTTAAAATAGGTATATAATTACATTCTCTTAATAAATTGTTGAATTTGTTCTAATAGTGTTTGTAAATAGGATATCATGTCTGCATCTTCTACAGCAAATAACCACTAGGAAGAGAGTATGCAATGTGTTAATTATTGAAACTCTCATACCAATTTGCTTTGAAACTGTCTCATTGCTATTTGTCTCAATAAAATTATGGAAAAAAATCCCTCAGAAAAGCAGAATTTGAAATTTGGAGCTGTGCATAAAGTGGTACATGCCTGTAATTCAGCCCTCAGGGGTCTGAGTCAAGAAGACCATTGTAAGTTGAAGACCAACCTGGGCTATACAGTGAGCTCAAGACCAGCCTGAACTGCATAGTGAGATCTCCTCTCAAAAATGACAAAAAAGTAAATAAATAAATAAAAAGAGAGATTATGAAATTTGAAA
>NW_004524654.1:11616744-11620638 GCF_000260255.1 Octodon degus
TTCCTAGATACATATGAATCAAGAAAAGTGAACCAAGAAGATAGTAAAAGCCTTGTATATTCCAGTAACAGCAGTGAAATTGAGACTATCACATGAAAATTCTAACTCAGAATAGTGAAGTTCTTGATAAAATTATCCCTGAATTTTGTAAGAACTCCAGGAACAATCTAACAATATTCCTCAAACTCCATAATGGAATTAAATGAAGTACTTCCACAGTCATTCCTGTAAGCTAACATTATCTCAATTTGAAAAATCTGACAAGGACTCAAAAGAAACAGAAACAGAAACTACAGGCCAATCTCTTCTTAAACATAGGTGTGAGATGCTCAACAAACTACTGTAAAACAAAATGCAGCAACTCATTAAAAAGGTCACAAATCATGATCAGGTAGACATCATTCCAGGGATGCAAAGATAGTTAAACATATACAAATAAATACTTGTATTAAAATCAGGGTCTTGACCTAACTCAAATCTCCTAAACAAGTGGATGACTTAGCAAGTTAAATGAGAGATGGTAATATGATTTTGGTGGCTCCAGGAAGATCAGAAGTCTCTCAAAAGTGGAGACTCTCTCAGAGTAGACACAAAGAACTTCTCTGTACAGCCCATATGTAGCTCATAGATTTGAGGGAAGCATGAAGAAGAGGGTGTGAAAGCCCATAGTCTGGGAAATTAGAACAAAGGCAATAAATTTTGACAATTAAGAAAGCTCACAACAATTAAAACTTGGGAGTGGCTAAATGTTCACCAAATGACAAATGGATAAAGAAAATGTGTTATTTGTGCACAGTGGAGTACTATTCTGCTATAATGAAGGATAAATTTGAGTCATTTACCATTCGTAGGAAAATAGATGCATCTTGAGACTATAATGTTCAGTGAAATAAATGAGACATACTATCTCAGTGCTGTGTGCTTTCTCTTACACATAAGACTCAAAAGTTAAAAGAGCAAAATATATAAAATTTAAAGAACAAAGTAAATGATAGATAATAGGAAACAGGGAAATAGGTCTTTTTCACCTGGGAAGGGGACCAAGAGATGCAGGGTAGGAGAATGTAGGAAGGGCAAAGGGAAGTAAAAAAAAATTAAGATGTATAATGGATAAATACCAACTCTCCACAAGGAGTATAATCATTATGCACTGGAAGCATGTATTAATAAATTACAAATAAAAATAATTTGAGAAAAACATAAAAAAGTGGAAATGTATGTCACATTTATGGATCAGAAGAATTAATATTAAATTTAGAATGTAGGGCTAGGGAAAGAGCTTGGTGATCTAAGTACCTGCTTGGCAAACACAAGGACCCAGGTTTAATCCTCGGTACCACAGGCCATGCTGGCTCTAAAATCAGGCACAGAGGAGCACATCTGTAATCCTAGCACTGGGGAGTCTGAGACAGGAAGATCACAAGTCCAAGCTATGTAGAGAGACCCTGTCCCAAATAAATAAAATACATAAATGATTAAAAAACTATTTTAGAATGTAAATGCTATTCAAAATAATCTACAGATTGAATGTAATCCTTATCACAATTTTAGTATAATTATTTGCAGAATAAACATTTGAAAACTTCTTAAGGTACACAATGTATTAACCACTACACTGGGAAATTTTATGACTTGGTGAAAACCTATCTCAAAATGAAAATAAAAGCTAAGGGTGTAGCTCACTGTGAGGTCCCAGGGCACAACCCCTGAACTGCAAAACAAGAAAAAAACAAACAAAAAAAAAAAAAAACAGGATATCTAACATGTGTTTCTACAGTAAAGAAAACAATAAAATACATAGAGAACTGAAGAATAGGCAAAAATGTTTGCAATAGTTGATAGGGTATTAATATCTAAAAATTTAAAGAACCCATAGAATTTATAGTAAAACAAATATCCAGTCAATCAGAAATATAGCAAATAAACTAATTACAAAATGATCAGAATCCTGAGTAGATATTTTTCCAAATATGGTATGCAAATGACCAGTAAGTATAGCAAAAGGGGTTCAAATTCTCTAATGATAAAAAAATAGAAATAAAAATCATAGGAGCTGGGGAGATAGCTCAGTACAATAAGCACTTGCCTGGCAAGCACAAGATCCTGAGTTCAATCTCTGGTACTGCAAAAAAAAAAAAAAAGAAAAAAAGAAAAAGAAAAATAATAAAGAGACTTCACCTCACAGCTATTTGAATGGCTACTGTCAAAAATCATTAGATAAAAAATTTTGAGGATGTGGAGAAAAGGGAAGTCACTCTGGTGGGAATGTACAGTGATTAGGGAATACAATATTTTTTAGTGTACTATATGATTTGGCAATCCTACTTCTACACATTTGTTCAAGGGAACAAAAACAGTATCTTGAAAAGATGTCTGTACTTCCATGTTCATTGTGGCATTACTCTCAAGAGCCAAGATATGGAAACAACCTAAGTGTCAGCTAATGAACAAGTACATAAAGAACATGTGATATACTCAGTAAAATATTATTTAGTCTTAATATGGAAGGTAATTCTCCCATTTGTGATACACTGATGAATCTGGAAGATAATTCATAAAATAAATCAGTCAAGGGAAAACAAATGCTGCATGCATGATACCATTTATGTATGATATCTTAAATATGTCTAACTCATAGAAACAAACAGCACCAGACACAGCCCAGGCCCAACGCTTGAGTGAGAACTTCCTCCACGCTCTTGGGACCTCTCCACCCCTCCAGACCCAGCCCAGGCCTGGCTTGTGAATGAGAACTTCCACTGCACTCTCGCAACCCTTCTAGGCCCAGCCCAAGCCCAGGCCCAGCAAGTGTGTGGGACAGCTTCTGTGCTCCCCCGCACCCGCCGGACTCCTTTGGACCCAGCCCAGGCCTGGTGAGTAAGAACTTCCGCAGCACTCTTGTAACCTCTCCAGGCCCAGCCCAAGTCAGCAGGAAGAAGCTGAGCAGAGCAGCCAGACCCAAGCCAGGCACAACGGGGTGAACTCCAACTTCATAGATGTGTACACAAATTTCAGTAGGATGGGATGGGGGAGATGGCTCAGTACAATAAGCACTTCCCTGGCAAGTAAAAGGGCCTGAATTCAATCCCTGGTTCTGAAAAAAAAAAAAAAAATTCAGTAGGTGCTAACGTTGTAACTGCACCAAAGCTGTTCAAAACACGTTGGAGGATAGTGCTACACAAAATAACAAAGAGAAGGAGCAAAAGGAATCTCCGGCCGCAAGCCCACTCAGAACAAGTGCAGAAGACAATAGGACAGAAGAAATTGGGACTCTCACACAGCTGAAATACCTGAATTAATAGCGTCTGAAGTAAAGAAACAACTGCAGAAAGGTATAGAGGAAACTCAGATTAGAAATAACCTCTGAAATAAAAAAGAAATCACTGAATTAATAGCATCTGAAGAAAAAGAATCAATAGAAAAATATAGAGGAATTAAAGAAGGCCATTAAATTTTGCTTAGGGAAAAAATTCAGGAGGAAGAGGTAACACTCATAAATATGTATGCACCAAACACGGGAAGACCCAACTATATAAGACAACTCTTAATGGACATGAACAATCTAATATCCAATACCACGATCTTCATAGGCGATCTTAACACCCCCTTGTCCCTAAAAGATAGGTCAAGCAGACAAAAAATTAGCAAAGAAGTAGCAGAACTGAACCAGACCTTGGAACAAATGGACTTAATGGACATATTCAGAGTGTTCCACCAAAGCACAGCTGAATACACAACTTTTTCAGCTGCACATGGGTCATTTTCTAAAAATAGACCACATACTATTCCATAGGTCTGATTAAGTATATGCTAGAAAACAGAAATTATCCCATGCACATTATCTGACCACAGTGCAATGAAACTGGAAATAAATGACAAAAGAAACCAGAAAAA
>NW_004524654.1:11621258-11642715 GCF_000260255.1 Octodon degus
AAGAAAATCTAGGTCCTGATGTATTCACAGCTGAATTCTACAAGAAATTTACAGAAGATATAATCCCTATATTCCTCAAACTCTTCAATGAAATTGAAAAGGAAGCAATCCTCCCAAAATCATTCCTGGAGGCAAGTATTATACTGATACCCAAACCAGGGAAATATGCAACTAAAAAAGAGAACTACAAACCAATCTCCCTCCTGAATATAGATGCATAAATCCACAATAAAATCCTAGCAAACAGAATATAGCAAGTCATTAAGAAGATTATACATCATGACCAGGTAGGCTTCATCCCAGGGATGCAAGGATGGTTAAATATGCACAAATCTATGAATGTAATAGACTATATCAATAGAGCCAAATCCAAGTCCACATGATTATCTCAATTGATGCAGAAAAGGTTTTTGACAAAGTCCAACACTCATTCATGTTCACAGTCCTACAGAAAATTAGAATAGATGACCTCAATTTCAATCTGATAAAAGCCATCTATGACAACCCAAAGGCTAATATAATTCTAAGTAGGGAAAGACTAAAATCTTTTATTCTCATATCTGGTACAAGACAAGGATGTCATCTATCACCACTCCTATTCAATATAGTTCTGGAATCATTAGCTAAAGCCATTATATAAGAGAAAGAAATAAAAGGAATAAAGAAGAAGTTAAATTATCTTTATTTGCAGATGACATGATACTTGGAAGACCAAAAAAACTTCACCAAGAAGCTACTAGAATTGATACACAAACTCAGTAGCATAGTAGCCTACAAAGTCAATACCCAAAGTCACTAGCTTTCCTCTACAAAGATAACAAACACACTGAGAGGGAAATTAGAGAAACAACATCTTTTATAATAGCAATGCAGAAAATGAAATACCTTGGAATTAATCTACCTAAAGAAGTCAAAGATCTTTTCATGGAAAATTACAATACTCTGAAAAAAGAGATTGTAGAGGATTTCAGAAAATGGAAAGCTATTCCCTGATCCTGGATAGGAAGAACCAACAATGTGAAGATGTCTACACTCCCAAAATTGCTTACAGATTTAATGCAATCCATATCAAACTTCCACCAACATACCTCACAGACATTCCTAAAATTTATTTGGAGCCAGAAAAGACCTAGAATAGCAAAGGCAATCCTGGGCAACAAAGATAAGGCAGGAGGTATTACAATTCCTGACTTGAAATTATACTATAAGGCTACTGTGATAAAATCAGTGTGGTATTGAGAATAAAATAGACCTGAGGATCAGTGCAATACATCGGAAGATGCAGTAGCCCCTATTAACACACTCAGCCATCTTATCTTCAACAAAGGGGCCAAACACACTTGCTGGAAGAAAGATAACCTCATTAACAAATAGTACTATAAAAACTATCTCTCTACATGCCAAAAACTAAAACTATACCTAGGTCTGTCACCATGCATTAAGCTATGTCAAAATGGATTGAAGATCTAAACATTAAAACACAAACACTAAATCTCCTGCAACAGAAAGTAGGAGGAACTCTTGAAGACATAGGGATAGGCAAAGATTTCATGAAAAATCAAATTGCATGAGTAATACTTGAAAGAATTAACAACTGGTATTTCCTCTTATTGAGAAGGTTTTGCACATCAAAATAAATTACCAACAAAATGAAAAGACAACCCACAAATTTCAAAAAAATCATGACTAATAAGCACTCAGACACAGGTCTGCTCTCTAGAATTTATAGAGAGCTAAAAAACATTAGGGCCCCAAAATTTAAAGACCTAATCGAGCAATGGACATCCGAGATGAGCAAGCACTTCTCAGAGGAAGAAATTAAGGAAGCGAATAAATATATGAAAAAATGCTGCACATCACTAACCATCCATGAAATGAAAATTAAAAGAACACCTAGATATTATCTCACTTCAGAAAGAATGGCTATTATAAAGAAATCAATTGGGACCAGGGAGATGGCTCAGTAGAATAAGCACTTCCCTGGCAAGCGCAAGGGCCTGAGTTCAATCCCCGGTTCTGCAAGAAAAAAAAAATTAAAAGAAAGAAAGAAAGAAAGAAAGAAAGAAAGAAAGAAAGAAAGAAAGAAAGAAAGAAAGAAAGAAAGAAATCAACCAACAACAAATGTTGGAGTGGCTGTGGGGAAAAAGGAACCCTTCTCATTGCTGGTGGACTGATGCAACCATTATGGAAATCAGGGTAGAGACTCCTTAAAAAACTAGGACTGGAAATCCCATTCAAACCAGCTATCCCACTCCTGGGAATTTTCCTGGAGGAACTAAAAACATCTTATCACAGTGATATTTGTGTACCTATGTTTATAGCAGCACAATTTGTGATAGTCAAATCTTTGAAACAACCAAGATGCCTGTGACCTGAGGAATGGATGAAGAAGAGAAGAAGATGTGGTACTTTTATACAATGGAGTATTACTAAGCTATAAAGAATGATAAACTCGAAGCCTTTATATTTAAGTGGATTCGCTTGAAGATATACTCATAAGTGAAATAAACCAAACCCACATGTGTGAATATTGTATAGCCTCCCTAGTATAAGAACTCTAAAGAAGAAATAAAAATAGAAAAGTATAACATAATTAAAAGAAAAGTGAGCACTTAAGGATTAGACAACGAAGAAAGGACAAGGAGAAAAGCTAGGAAACATAACAGGGGCGAAATCATACATTTATATGCACAAGATGGTTAAGGCAATGATCCTGAGAATGTTCAGCACATTTTTGAAACTAGCCGTTAATTGGTAGGATTCTCACCCAACTAACTATATATGCTGATAGCTGTGAACTAAGCAACTGCACTGAAGATAGCAATGTGTAATACCAGGGTCATACTTGGAATGCCTGTCATTCTGGTCTTCTAAATACATACTACTTGTCATGTCATTCCAATTACTGCCATACTGTCTCTCAAGTAAATGTTTATTTAAAAAAAGAGTAATATAGGAAAACAAGAGACAAGAAAAGAAAACGTCACAGGACTGTCCTGCTACAATGCTGTATATGGTTATATGTCTAAATTTCTGTGTAAAAATATGTATCTATTTATTCCTCTTCTTTTAAAATATTTTTTAATTTTTTAAATTTTTCTTCATATTCTATAGGGACTTAAATTTAACATATCAATACTTGATGGAAAATACCATAAGTTCCATGTTATTCCTAAGATGTTTGATATTCAGACAGTGAGGTTAAGTTCAACTGCCTGTGTTGTAGGTAATAATAATAAGCTTTTTCTCTGGAGGGTTAACAACCTAAGTTTGCAGACCAAAAATTAGAGAAAAAGAAGGGCTACAAAGACAGCCAACATTTGGGCCCTAGCCTTTCAAGGTCAATGAAGACTCAGGACATAGTAGAACCTGTACTATAACATCATGTAACTCAGTTGTGTCCCAAGTTTTTTGATCAAGGAGATTATGGGACCACTGAAAAAAGTGATCAATGATGTAGAGTGTGCCTAAGGAGCGTCACATGGAGAGAAAACATTCTCTCAGGCTATCACAGACAGCAAATTGGTCAAGCAATGGCCGTGACTCATCCACATGGCTGACACTGACAAAGGATCTACAAACTGCGGTACAGGGTTTCAGGGTAAATCCTGAGGGGATTTGACTGACCTTGTCAGATACAAAAGTTACATTTCTTGTTATATAGGTCTTGCTTTATCTTGGTCCTAACCATCCAGCAGAAAAGTATAATAACAAAGTATGAGAAGTAAGGCCATATTAATATGCTGAGTTTTTAAGGGTTCAAGTCAACAACTTCTGACATTGCCAGTCCTATGGACAACCTACTACTATTATGGACTACTGGAGTATATTGGATTATTTTGCTGAATTCATGCACCTACAATATTTATATGACAATGGAATACCCATCTGACAAAACTAAACAAAAAAAAGGGGATACAAATGAAGGACCATTTTGTATCTGTATATTCAAAATAGTTAGGATAGTTATTCAGATACTTTCTCTTAATTCAATGAATAGATAGATTTTTCTAATAGTGCTTGTGGACACGATATCATGTCTGCATCTTGTATTATGAATAACCACTAAGAAGAGAACAATATACAATATATTAAGTATTTTAACTGTCCTATTAATTGGTTTTTAAACTGTCTCATTGCTATTTGTTTCTCAATAAAATTATTAAAAAAGAAAAAGGGTAGGTCAGATAGCTCAGCAGACTAAAGCACCTGCTTAGGCAGATGCAGGGACAGGGCTTCAATCCTTGGCATGTCTTGCCAGCCTTGCCCCCAGGGCATGGTGTGACTGCCATTGAGACTGGGTGTGGTGTCACTTGCCTATAATCCCAGTGCTTGGGAGGCAGAAAACCGGAGGGTCTGTAAGAGTTGGGTCTACCATAAGAGACCTTGTAGACCCTGTACCAAATACATTAAAAAAGAGTTCATTTTATTTTATAAACAAACACAGAAACAAACAACACAGAGTAGCTACGGAATGTGATGAAATGGAGAGATGTTGGTGAAAGAATATAAATTTCCAATTATGAGAAGAATAAATTCTGAAGACTTAGTGTATAGTACAGTGAATAGTTGAAAATGTTCATTACTCAAAATTTTGAGAGTATAACTTCAGTATTCTTGATACACATACATGCTAGGTAACTATATGAAATGGTAGCTATGATAATTACCTTGATTGTGGTAATCATTATACAATGTATATGTATACTATCACATTGCATGTCTCAAATATATATAATTTTTTCAGTTATACCTTAACAATGCTAAAAAAGATGCTGATAATATCATTCTTAGACTCAGAATTTTAGATTTAGTGTCCCCCCCCCCGCCTTTTTGACTTATTTCAGTATGAATACAATGACTCAGTTCTTGATGGGTCACTTGTCCTTAGAAGAGGGAATTGTCAGGCTTTTCTTAGGATACAAATCCACTCAGCTGATATAAATCCTCTCAGACACTAGTAACCTTAGAAACACCCAAAGTTTGAGCTAATTGGGTTGTATTGTATATAAGAAATTCAGATGAGGTATTGAAAACAAGATTTTAGAGTTTACAGAGGATACTAAAACTGGAGGCTGAGCAAATAATGAGGAACAAAACAATCAGACTCAAAAGGATTTGGATTGTATAAGTAATTGGATCAGCAGATGGCAAATGCAGTTCAGTACAGGAAAATGTAAAATAGACTTGCAGCAAAAGAAACAAACCAGAGAATGTGTGCTAAATGGAACAATCATACAGAATGCTGACCAGGAAATGGAAAGGAGGGGCTATTATAAAACATAAATCATAGCAACTCTTGGCTTATGGCTAATTTTGTTGTTTTACAATTCTACCAGAAGTATGAAAATGCATATCATCTATACTGGGAACTCACTGCATCTTATGGGAAAGAGAAGTATCTTCAAATTTCAATTATTTTGCCACTCAGCTTTGTAAAACATCTTTCAAAAATTTTAAACTTTGTGCTGCTTTTGAGTATACATTTTTTTGTTTAGCCTTATGCCCATCATTTATAATTACTCCTTCCAGGAAGATTCAGAACAATGTTTTTGGGATATTTTACTAATTATCCTATATTTCACCTTGTCAAGAAAACCCCCAGGAGAGCCCACATCAGGGTAGTACTCCCTTCTTGCCCTATTCCCTGAAGATAAAATATATGTTTTAAAAATAAAATATTCATTTTTTTCAGAGATGGGAGATCAATTGTTCAGTGAGTTACAAGTAGTTATAGGTACTGCATTCAAAATTGTGTATGCACAAAAGAATTATCTAAGCATTAGTATAAAAGGAGGAATATCTAGATACTTTCTCCAGAGGTCAGCAGAGTGATACTAAGAAGAATCCAATTGAAATCTTTGAGAAGTATTACTGATGATTCTGACATAGGTTATCATTGAGAGATATTATATAAAAAACAAGCAGCTGTAGAAAAACAAAACCAAAAAGAACACTAAGTCTTACTCCCTCCTCATCTAATTAACTAACTTGTCAACAGTCATACAGTTCAGGCCTCATGTTCTTTATTGGAAAATGAATATAGCAAATTCCAGTATGCTTGACAGGGCAACAAATGAAATAATATCTGAGAATTTATTGCATACAAATGCAAATCAAGGCAAAATGCTCACTAAAATGTAACATGTACAGTTCTGATCCCATAATAACATAATTTTAACTGGGTGATTGAGGCAGCCATCTATCCCCAGCTGGTGTCAGTTTCCTTTTTATCTACTGCCACAGGAATCCTCACCCATAGTTGATCTCTGTAACCAAGTAGGTACTGAAAGTAGTAGGTGTTTTCTTTTGTGTATTTTTAAAAAGTGCTGACAGAAGGTTCCTAACTGTGTCGCATGGTTTTGTCACTCCCAGGGAGCAACATTTTGAATAGCAGTCTTCAATGTTTAGATCCAGTTGCATAGCCTATGGTCACAGATAGTCAACTCTGGCTTTTGTTGTGGAGAATGAAAATGACTTCCACTGGCCCCATGAGCACATAATAATCACTCTTTCATCATCTACTACTGAGGTCTGTTTTTCATCTACACAAAGTAAAACTGAAGTCTATTTACAAATCGAAACTAAGCCCATGGAACACAGTATCTTGTGAAATCAATTGATCTTGAGAATATGTGAAAATTTCCATAGTTCTTTTCTTATTGAAATTCTGTATTATTCAGGCTGTCTCTTACAAAGTGTGACAGTAAGGGTTGGGTGAATTGAATTAAACAACAATAAACCCCAAACAATCTGAGCTAGCTAAACAGAGGTATCCTGACGTTCTACTCTTGGATGAGATTTGTGGTAAGCACAGCAGCGAATATACACAGTCTCCTTGGTGCTAGTCTTGGATCCACGAACCTCTTTGGAACAATCTGTGAACATGGCTACTGTGTAATTAGCTCAGCAATAAGTTAGGTGTTTAAAAATATTTTTTCAGGTGCTTTTTTGTATTCATGATAGATTCCCAACACCAAAAATCAATCTCAATCAAAGTGGCAACTGAGTTTATCATAAATTATCATGAAAAGGTTTTCTACTGAGTAGATGGTTAATTACTATCTAATTTGAATAATTTTGCATATTAATGAGAAAGGGATGAAAATCATTTTTAGATTCTTTACTTCAGCTGAGAAACCCATGGAGATAATGGCTCCTTTTTAAAAGGCATGTGATCTCAGTTACTAAAAGAGATACTGAGTTTTTTTCAAAAATTTACTGATTTGTTTTAAATTGATTAATGGATTAGTGTTTTACCATTAATAAACTATATTCAAATGAAAGACAACTTCATTATTTGACTCTGTAGCTGCTAGCTGCCTGCTGGTTAAGAAAAATGGAAAACAGAGAAAAAAAAAACATGCTAAGAAAAAATATGACCTTGCTCAGTCCTTCAAACTTTCTGATTTATCTGCCTCTGATTATGAGTGGACTTTTAGAACTTGCATTGTTTTTGTTGCATGAAGTCTCTGTAACTTGGTTATGGGTGGTATTTAGACTTAGAATCTATATGTGGACCCGATAGGAATATACTTTTGAAATTATGGTGGTATCCTCCAATTTGAAAAAGTGACTGACAGCTGCCTCAGGCCTCAGAAATTATTGCCAGCCAAAAGTCAAAAGTCACTTGTATAAAGTGGCCTTGAAACCTTTCTTAACATTGCAAACCAAGAAAAATATTTCTTATATTTAATTCCCATTACAAGAAATAATTTAAAGAACAAACTTAAGAGTTTCTTCACTTTACATTTCAGATTATACACAAAATTTCTGTATTTGCTAAATATATTTAGGATATTTTTCCTTGACCTCTTTAGGCAGAATCTACTGTTATCTGATAATTCCATGAATTCAATTGTCTCTATCTCCAGGACTTATTGCAGATGAATGCAAACTAGCCATGCTGAATTAAATTGGATAAGTATGTTCCTACTTTTGAAACCAAAAACTTCATCCAAGATGGGTAACATAACAAGTCACTAAGTCTTATAGTTCACATTTAACTTTAAGATAATTAATTATTCTTTTTGTGTTAGTTCCTTACCTGCCCATTATTGATTTCAAAGGCTTTAGATATACAAGAATATTCTTAAAAATAAATTACTTGAAATTAAATTTTATTAAAAGTAAAGAGTGATTTAGATCAATGAACTTCAACTTGGCACATAGATTTTGAAGCATGATTATAGAATTCCATGGATACTTGAATTGTATAACTCAATAGAATAATAAAAAGTAGAAAAGTGTTTTCTTTCTGGGTCTAGAGAACATACCTTTTATGTTACAAAAAATTCCTACATGAGTTAGATTGCACCTGAAAATAGAACTGCTTAGCCAGGAGCTTTCATAGTCAGTCCTAGGTTTGCCCATCCTCTGTTCACCTACCGTCAAGGTCAAGGCCTTTTTTTTTTTTTTTTTGGTCAGAAAATGAGGATTTTATCAACACAAGATTAATAATCTCTAAGTGTGACATTGACAATACATCTATCTGAAGAAAAAACTGGAAAAGAGGCAAGTCATTTTCAAAAGTACTGAAAACCTTGATGTTTCCAATGGAGCCATATGTCAGGGTAACTCTCAGGATAAGAAATGAACTATATTTTATATGCACAAAGTGGGATTTAAAAAATATGAAATGAAGAGTGGCATTAGCATGAGCTGTCCACTCCCCCTCTCCTCCTTCTGGGCTCTTCCAGTCTTTTTTGCCAAAGAACTGAGAATGAATTTCTGAGAGCCAAGGATATGGAAAGGAAGACAAAATAAAGCTGGGAGCATTTTGGCGTACTTACACGCTCAACATACTGCACCGTTTCTTTAATATATTTCAGTAGCCCTGTGTCATCAGTTGGTGGCTTTCCTTTTCAGCAATTTACAATATACTTTATTTTTCCTTAATTAAGCTTCACATGATGAAGTTAATTACTGCTGGGTAGTTGAAATCTGGTGGGTTAATTTTCAACTTTAGTTTATAGAACTCAAAGTCTATGTTCACCTCTGAAATTACCAGCTTTCCAAATTATATTTGTTTACTTCAACTTCTAGTTTATGAATATACAGCACAGCTACAAGGTATGATTGTAAAAATAATATAATTTTTCCAGTGTGACTTATGAGACTTTCTCATTTAAATAGAGAAATTTTGAAATAAGCAAGATTTTTGTATCACACATGTGTATTTGTATTTATAGTACACGAGTTTACTTATGTTCTACAACATTCAAAACCAACCTCCCCTTCTATTAAAATGAAGCTGCATAAAATTTCATTCATCCAAATGATAATGTGAAAATTTTTTACACTATAAGAAATTCAATATGCTAACCCGAACTAGTTTTGAAATGTCTAGATACTATTAGTGAAAACTAAATGTTTCTAAGATTCTTGAAAACTTCGGTAAGGAACTGGCTTAAAGGATGAAATCAGTCAAAAGTCCAAAACATGTGTCCAGTCTAGTATGCCAAATTTTAGGCAATAAAATATACATATATGTATCCAAACAGAATAAGTTGCTTTCACATGCATAATAAGGCATATAGGCAAATTCTATGCTTGTCTTGTAGATGAATGCAGTAGGGCCTAAGCATATTAATTGATGCCTCATATTACCTTATGATCCTCAATTTCAGTTATTTGAAATTATAGTTGTCACTCCCAGTTATACCACAGGCTCCTATTATAAACGCAGAAAAGACTGAAGGCAAGAGTGTGGAGGTTGGTCTATTGAATGAATGAAGGAGACCCAGTATCAACATCCTTATCCTATTCTTTTTGTTCTTTCTTATACTTAAACAAGTGTGCTAGAATGTTGTTGGCATTTTCTTTTCTACAATCTGTCTAGTTACCTGGATTATTAGTTGACTTCCTGATCTAATTTTAATAGATAATGGCTATGCTTCTAATTGGGATCTAAAGACTTGGCAAGTACTGCTCTGAAGATTCTACATTTGAAAGCAAACACTGTGCATGCTTATTTCATCTTCTTTAATTAAGCTTTCTAAAATAACACTTTACATTAATTAATTTATTGGATCTTAACAACAGCTTTATGGATCACATATTACTATGATCTTTATTTTACAAATGAGGAATCTAAATATCTGAGAATTCCAGTGTCTTCCCCAAGCTTAGAGCTCTAATATGAAATCAGATATATCCAATTACAGACTTGGACAGTCACTTGATGCTTCAGTAAGTGGCTCTATGTACCCAGGTTCCGAGAGTACATGGTGTAATCTTTTCTGCTTATGAGTATGTAACTTTTAGTAAAATGCTCAGTTAAGTGAACATTACTTTCCTTCTCATTTGTCAAATAAGACGAGTAACCACCGTGGAATTTTAAAACAATTACAAATTTTTGATAAATCATACAGAAAAAGTAATGATCAGTGCTGGGCTAAGGAGAGCAGGTTGATACAGTGAGTATTGCAAACTTACAGGCTAACTAGAACTAAAACCAGGTGCATGCAAGGCTATAGCTCTTTGCAATGATGTTAAGACTGAAATCTTTAGGTAGAGGTATATATTTCTTCATCTCATGAGAGGCCCTGCTAGTGTTATAAGATTCTCACTGAAGCATACCATCTTACGACAAATAGAGCTCATTATGAGTAACTGTGGTAAGATTAATGTTTTCTTTTGTCTATCAGGACCTTTGGACATCATTATACCACTTTCTGCCTTGTAAAAGAAGTCTAGTTGGATACAGTGAAAGTCTTTATGGCTGCACTTTATTTTTTTAAGAAATAAAAAATAGTGATAGAAAAAACAGCATTAGAAATAATACAAAATTTATAGCTTCACTTTTTTTCCCATGATACTTTACTATCCCAGTGAGCAATACGTATTTCTATTTTATCCCTAATTTTGTAGTCTATCCAATCCATTTCTTTAAATATGTAATGATAGAATATGATAAAACTTGTCCTTCTGAAGACAGTCTCCTCTAGGTATTCCTGGACCTGATCTTTACCAATAAAAAAGAATTTTTAAAATAATTGCTGAGTAATAAAAGCTTTCATGTTTGCCAAGTGTTCTTACTTTATGGAGAAGCTTGCGTAGTGCCATATTTTACCAGAACTTACATTAATTTAGTTTGTGGGTTTTTTTAAACTCAATTTCAACTAGACTATGTTTGTGGTCTTTTTAGTGTTGAAGTGACAACTGCTATTCAGGGAAAGTACTTTAGGAAAACTGTGGTTTTATCCTGCTATTTCTAATTTTGCCTTTTTAATGTAAATATATAATCCATGCAGTACATTTTACAGTGTAGTTATTTATTAGTGTAGCACAAATAGTTCTGTAAACTTGTACCTTTTGTGTGAAGATCTTGAAATCAAAATAATCAACAGTAAACACCACAACTACAGCTGCAGTTTTAAATATTTTATAATCCAATCAAATTGTTTGAGTAGTAATGCATTTAAATGTTGTTATGGAATCCCCTCCAGACTTTTTAAAATGGTTACTCTGTTCCTGGGTTTGCTATTTATGAAATTCATAAGGGATGACAGTTTTTAATAATAGAGTATTTGACTTAGAGAGCAGTGTTTCTTTTTGCATCTCAATATAATCTATAATTTTCTCGCTTAACTTTCAGAGGGATGCAACTACAAATTATTCTTTTATTAATGAACACATATACATCTGTTGTTTCTGCTGTAATTAAAATGATCTTAAATGAGTTTCATTTGAGTTACTTAGCATCTTTTCAGGCATTTGGATGAGAGAATAGTTTTGCCTTAAGAAAAAAGGCACCAGGCTGAAATCAGATATATAAAAAATGCACATTTATAAAAAGCCTCAAAGTAGAGGTCACCTATAATTAAGAATAGAGATATTTTAGGGCAGGTCAACTCTTGATGGAGTTTAAATTAATTTTAAAGCAGAAAAGAGGACTGGAATACCATGGCAGTTCTATGATAGAGCTAATATTAACTGAAGGCTTATTACCTGTTACGTCCCGGCCTAAGCCCTTTATATGACTCATGTTGCCATTGTCTGAGTTAATTTCCATTTTCTTCAATGAAGAAACTAAACCAAATAGACATTAAGTACCACAAACAGTAAACACCAGGATCTGGGCTTTCTGATCTCAGAGTCTTATGTTTAGTAAATTTTAATTCACATTTACTGAAGTACACACATGGATTTACTGCAACCAAATCATTTTCAGAAGCAAAAACTCTTGTGTTTTAAAAACTTAGTCTATAAAATGAAATTTTTTATTTTAAAATGCTGAGTTTTCTCTTTAATATATTAAGCTATTCTAAAATATTAATTTTATAACTTGATTTAAAATGAGCAAGGTAAATTGATATTGCCTATTTTTGTTGACATTTATAGAGGAAAGCTAATACATTACTATAGTTACATTTTAACATGGCTCACTCACCTAGTGTTTCAGTACATGTTCACATATAAATAGTATGGAGCAAAATTAAAAAGTACATTCAACTTTAAAATAAGCTGTGGTATAGAATCAATATTTGAGTAAAAATGGGTGAGAAGAGAGAGTAACAAGGATTTGGATACCTGGATTTTAGTAAAGGCCATGTCATATCAGAATAAATTTTCTTTCTCTAGAGTTTTGTGTTGTAACATTTTATATGTCTCTTTGAAGTATCATGAAATTTGAATAACTGCAACAGGTGAAGAAGACCCATTTTAAAGTGTTAATATCATAGAATATATATCAAATAGACAAAACTATGAATGAGCACAATAAAGTTCTAGAAACATTTAGATAAATAGCATATGAGCCAGTAAGTAGAAAAATTTAAAGGCAATGGTGAGCTGGGGATGTAGCTTGGTGGCATAAGTGCTGCCTGACAAGCACAAGGTCCTGAGTTAGATCCCCAGCACCAAAGTAAATAAATAAATAAAAATAAAAATAAAATAAAGGTCTGGTTAGTCACCATTTCCTCTTCAACTTTATTTCCTTACAATTTAGTGAGCACATAGTCACTAAAACTGGAAAAAGAATATAGATAGATAGATAGATAGATAGATAGAGATAGAGATACAGATATATTCGTATCAAATAAGATCATTTGCTAATATAATGAATTTTCTTTTGTATTTTAGGGAAGGGTCTACAGGGTGCCAGGGTCTCACTACTAGATCGGACTCGTAGTGATCCTCCTGTTTACAGCCTCCCAAGAGCTGGGATAACAGGCACTGCGCCATCGGGCCCAGGCTCCACCGACATCTCAGCGTGTCCCGGGGGCGGGGCTGGCATGGCAGACCCGGGGATCCAAGCCTTAGCTCCTATGCCGGCTTGCAGGCGCTTTAATCTGCTGAGCTATTTGGCTGGACCAGATAATGAAATATTTGGAAAAATATTTTAGCACTTATTATGCGAAAAGTGGTGCATTTGAGATTTTTATAGACACTTACTTAACCTTTACATTTCTATGAAACACCTGTTTTCAATCTGTGGAGTTTTTAAACCCCATGAGTTTCAATGATCTGCCTAAATTCACAAAGCCAGCAATAACGAGCCAAGGTTCCTGACGTCATCACCTGAATCCAGTGTGTTCTGGCCATTTGCTCACGACTGTAGAACGTTCATGTTTCAGTCTGTTTGGACTTCTATAACAAAAATGGGTATCTCGCGCAGGGCCTTGTGTCGCCATGCTGGGTCTGAGAGGTCCCTGGAGCTGAACGGAATGGTGGAAAAAAAAACTTTCAGGAGGATTGGTAAGCAGGCTGGCAAGGGTTAGCTGGAGAGGTTAGCGGAATTCGGCTCAGGGAATGAGGCCGAACCAGTCGGGACCTGAGAATTTTGTCTGTGGAAGGTGACCACCTGTCTCCTGCAGGTCTGGTGTAAGGGCCACCTTCCTGTCAGGGCATGGCCAGCCTAGAGCTGAAAGTGGAAGGGAGCCCCAGCCCTGGGGTGGCGGTGCCCATGCTTGTGTTTTGGGACAAGTGCAAAAATAAGAACGCTGGGGCTGGGGTGGGGATAGGGGGGTGGGGAGATGGAATGGGCACGCTATACTGAAAGGCAAACAACAAATACTTCTCCAGTTCTGTAAGATGGGAAGTGCTACCTTGAGGGGCTAGCAGATTCAGTGTCTATTTTCTTGCTGTGGCTTTACAGGGTAGAAAGGGTGAGGAAGCTCTAGAATCCCTGGGATCTCTTTCAGACCAGTTTGAAAACAATTGAAAATTTGGTGGATATTATTTGTTATGCATTTAAGCCATCTTTGTTATATATTAAAAGACAATACTTGCCTAATCTTCTCTTCCTTTTGTAATGTAAATGGATCCTATTTTGTAGGGCCTAGTAAAACTCCTGGTGGGGGATTTGTCTCCTATTTCACAAGTATTTACAAATGGGCCCTTATGTATCAGGAAGTCTTCTATGAGAACAAGTATATGTCTTACAAATCACTGTACTCTTTTTTTTTTTTTTTCTTACATACACTATAGATCAGTTGATAAGGCTTCTTGGTTGGTTAGGTATTAAGAAGTTAGAAAAGCAACATTCCTTGATTATCTCCAAAGAGATCAGATTCTGGTCTGATTTGATTGTCAAATTTGAGTCCAGTTTATCTATAATTAAATGTTCATGGAATCTCCAACCATATCCATAAATATATGTGATTATCAGTTTAAACCATCCCTGCTCAGTGAGGCATGGGAGTTATGCTAATGGCCTCATCTAGTTTCTCTGGGTCTTGTAGGTGTCATTTTTTCTCTTCCCAGTATTTACTTCTTTTAATGAACCAGGGCAACTTTATAAGATGAAAATAAAAGTGGAAGTCCACTAGGCAGTTGCAAAGGAAATGCTCTTGGTTGTATCAAGCAGTCCACGACGATGGATGTGGATTTCAGAAGTGGTTTCTGTAGACTAAAACTGCATCGTTAGCTTCTGTGATGCCACTATTGCCCAGCACTTCCTGTCTTTGAAGCTAGTACAGAAATTTTGCTGTTTTGAGAAGGTAATTACATTTTCTAAAGTGAATTTTATTGAACACTGGAAAAAATAAAGAGGATGGGGCATATATGATACTTCTGGATACATTAGCAGGAAAATTTTAAGGTTTATAGTTTTCTTCAGTGCAGCATTTATCAAGGTTTTTAATATGCCAATATTAATTCTGATTCTGCAAGAAATGAACATAAAATTTAATGTTTCCTGAATGTGCTTGATCATAAAACTTAACTTTATTTATTTATTTATATTTTCTTAGAACATCTTTCAGAACGTATCTCTAGGGACATATGGCTTGTGAAACTCCAAAATGCAAGTCCGCATAAGGTACAGTTTAATGCAGAGCATGGCTGAAGATCTTAATCCAAACTGTGTTGTTAATATTACCATCAAGAAACTGATGATTTAATGGTATACCATTATTTTCATGTTTTGTTGATTGGAGAGCAAAGTGTAGTAAATTCAAGCTTTCCCATGGTTGGGAAATGTTACAAAAGAAAATAAGAATAAAACAACAAAGCAAGCACATGAATGAATCAACAAAACAGCAACCACAACAAAAATCCCTGGAGAACCTCAGTCTATGGACAGTTATTCCCCTATGCTATCCTTTTTTCACTGGCTCTCACTGTAGGCCATGACAGATCAGAAACCAAATCTATGAATTTTAACCTGAACCTTGAGGATTGTTACAGTTTGCATCTAGTTGTCCCTCCAAAGCCTCATGCATGCAATCGTGGGGCAGACTTCTAGAGTTGTGATTAACTCATGATCCACTGGGAAAATGGGTATGAGTGCTGCTGGGATTATGGGTGTGAGTACTACACCTGGCCTGGGGCAGATAGCCTGAGTGCAGTTTAAGGGAGATAGATTTACTCTCTGCAGCCACTATGGCTGCTACTTCTTCCTTTGCTTTCTGCTCTTTGTAGCTGCCATTAAAGGTTGATCTCTGCCATGTGCTGCTCTACCTTCGAGCCAGCTGAGTGTGGACTGAAACTTCCAGTTACTGTGAGCTAAATAAACCTTTCCTTTTTTCATTTTGGGTGTCAGGTATTAGTCCCAGCAGCAAAAGAAGAGTAACTTAGACAAGGATTAAGAGGGTAATATCTACTGAAAGTTTTGTCAATGGGTTTAATTTACAGTTTTCCTTCCTGTTTTATGCAAGGACATCTTGGCTTTGGAATCTACTTGGAATTTAATCACCACCATCAATATAGCCACTAGTGTTTGTTAAGCAGCAATTATGTATGGGTTGGGTAGTTAATGTTTAAAAAATACTTACTTTAACTCATTTACTCTTTCCTTTCAATCCTATCAGGTCAGTAATGTGCTTGTAGCCCCAGCGTGCACGAGGTTGAGTCAGGAGTATGGAGTCCAGCCTGGGATACAGAGTGCGTTCAAGATTGGTCTGGACTACATACAAAAACTCAATCTCAAAAAACAAAAAGAAATACTCAAGTAAATAAAGAAGCCAGGGATAAAAAAACAATTCTTTTTGTTTTTACTTTTTCTTTTTTTTCATATTTTCTTGATTGCAAAGATCACAGGTTTCTTATGACCCATTCTGCCTCTAAAATTTACAGAGAAAATCTCTACACACATTTTTCTGGGGGTCCATAAATGGATTGAGATGTCAAGGAACTGTACATTTCTTTTCTCTACAAATTGACCTATATCCAAAACTGAGCATTAGGTTTTAATCTCACAATCCAGGGGAGTATAATAGAGGAGTCAGCATCCCAATGATTCTGATTGGAGCACCTTAACTTTGTCCAACTCCAAAGGTGCTCTTCCCATATGCTGAAAGCTGGCATGGAGAAAGGGATTTGTCTGGCACTAGGTAACCATGTAGAAATGCCAGGGCATGGTCTGCAGAAAACAGACCAGAGTACAGTCTCTCTGGGACTGTATTTTTCCCTTATCCTTATCCATGTTTTAGAATAGTATGATTAATTTTGCTTACCAGGTTAATTATAAATTATTTATCATTTTAATCTGGAATAAAATTTTGTATTTTTGTCAATAGATTTTGTGAATGAAATACCTCTCTCTTTAATTCCTATAATAGGAATTAGAGCTTTATGTGATCTGTAATTTATACATTTCACAAAGATTCTAAAAAAAAAATCTTAACATGGACAATGACAGCAAAGGACAAAGTCTCAAATAAAACTGTCTGGTCAATAATTTAACACTTTGAGAAAGTATACAATATCAATTCTCACATAGATCTCTAAGATAGATTTCTTCATTAAAAATCTATTAAGAGAAGAAATTTATTAGACAAATTATTAATATTTCAGAGCACTGCTAAATAGAAAATTAAAACAGAAATAAAATAGTGAAGGAAAAATATATCTCATGATAAAAAATGAATTTGAACTTCACAGTGAATTTCACCAAAGGCTAAATATTTCTCCAATCTTTCAGTTTAGGATCTTAATTTTTTTTCATTAGGAAGAAATTAGTGCATAGCTAGCTTTATCCTGTACTATTTTGAGTTATATATGTTGACTGTACGTACGGGACTTTTTTTTTCAAAATGAAAATCAAATTAAAATAACTAATAGAACGTGCATAGTTTTTTTCATCTTTGCCACCATGTTATAATCCCTGATGACCTCCAGTTTACTTCTGGACTTAGTTAATGATATTTTATTAATAAAAATACTTTCCAATATGTTGGACTTGTTACAGTTTCAGGATTTGTGAGATTTTTTTCCTTTATACAAAGGTCAAATTCAGGCAACAACAAGTTATGGGCTTAATCAAAAATATTTTGCAAAACAATTCTTCATTTAGTCTCTTATTTCAATCACATATTTTAAATTAAAAATCTATTAAATGCACTTTGGAAGACAGTAGAATTTGCAACTGTATATATGAAAGTTTCTAAAGATTTTATTGAGAACAAGTCATTTTAATTCAGACATTTTGAAAAATTGCTTAAATATTGAGAAGTAATGAAACCCAAGTTTATTTATAATGCTTTCATCCATCTATCTATGCATGCATCCATCAAATATTTCTTTATTACATATACTTTTAAATGTTGCAGATTTCTTAGAGGTATACTCTGAAAAAATTGTGACTATCCTAAAAAAAATTTATAGGTTAAGCAGGAGCACAGGCAGTCATAGTGGCTGACTTCTGAATTATGCCAGGCTTGAAATTATAAAACATCATAGAAAAAAATGATCGGAAAAGTTGTGTCACTTTAAAGTGGCCATGAAACATCCTTAAGTGGCTTTGTGCCATTGCACATGTGGACATCCTAATAAAAACCAAAGGCTCCATGGTGAAATCAGTATCATGTGTGGTTCCATTTTCTGGTCCCCTAACTCCTCACTATGCCTTTTGATTTCTGACTTTGGTGTATGCCTTATATTTGCCTCCCTGCTGCTCCTTTAAAATCTGTACTAGTATCTTGTGAATCTTGTCAGCCTCAGGACAGTTTCTTCCTCCCTCAGTCTCTCCTTTCCTTTTTCCCTCCCTACCCCTCTCTTTCTCCCTTTCTCTCTCTTTCCTTCTTTTTTTGCTCTTGTTCTCTTTTCTCTTTTTCTCTCTCCTCTTCTCTCTTCCTTCCTTCCTTCCTTCCTTCCTTTTTTCTCTCTCCTCTTTTATCTTCCTTGCTTCTTTCTTTCTTTCTTTCTTTCTTTCTTTCTTTCTTTCTTTCTTTCTTTCTTTCTTTCTCTTTCTTCTTCTTTTTTCTTTCTTCACAGATATTGAACCCAGATCTTTTACACTGAGCAACATTCCCCTTCGACTTCCTTTTTATTCTGAGACAGAGTCCTACCAAATTGCCCAGGCTGCAGCCTCCTAAATTGTTGAAACTACAGGTCTGCACCATCAAGCCCAGTGCAAGCAGTTCTGCAAACACTGTATTGATAAAATGGTTTTCTGTAGTTGTTTATTTTATTCTGACTCTAATAGACTTTTCTTGCCCTTGAACTCCCTGATACATGAAGCATAATCTAGAGAAAAGAAACTCCAGTCAATTTCCAGGATGTAGAGAAATTATGTCTACCACACTGGATCATAAAGTCTTGTTGAAAGACAAGATATCTTGCTTGGCTCTAGAAAGATTATAAAAATAGGGATTTTTTGAGAATCATTGGGATCATGTTCTAGAAGAGAGGAAGTTTCATATTTTTTCCATGAAGAAAACCTTAGATTTAGGATCCTGGATACAAATTGTAGGTTGAAGAGTGTGAATAATAAGGTTTTCAGGAAATTTAAGATATTTGATTTTTTTTAATGTTGCATTTAGAAAAGTGAGTCATTCATTTGAGCAGAGGGAGATTATAACAAAATACTTTGAAAACAATGTAACCAGAACATTGGTTGAGCTATTGTGACATTCATTGATGAAGTTCCAACATAGGCTGGTGACAACTTCACAGGAATCCGTGAGTTAGATGAATGGATTGGAACATTCATTCTGAAATCATACTCTCTCATATGTATATTGCTTGTATGACTTCTGACTATGAACTTGCATGATTACTTTTGCAGGTGTTCCATGATTTTTAATCATCTATAAAGCGGGAATAACTTTAAAACTAGTTTTGTCATGTTACTGAGAGGTTTAAATAGAAAACATATGTGCAGGCCTGAGCTCAGAACATCACGCAGATAAGACCATCAGAAAATGCACATTATTATAATCACTTTCTAGATACTGAAAGTCTAAACCACACAAATACAGGGTGTGTGTGTGTGTGTGTGTGTGTGTGTGTGTTTTAGGGGGCAACTGTGTTAAATTAAGAAAAATAGTGCTGAGGTAAAATTCATAGGATTTGGAAACATTAAATGTAGATCAAATCTAGGCCAGAGCACTGGGAGAAATCAATGAAAACTTAGAATTTTAAGAATGCACAACTGGATATTAGATAAAACAACTTCCATTCATAATTAGAAAGTGAGGCTCCTTGCAGTTCAAAAATTTTTTCCTTAGTTTTCTTTTCCCAATTGACATAAATTTTTAAAACTTAAATTTTATGAACCAAAATATGCTTTTGTGGACAGAGTTATTTTTACAATTGGCTTCTTCTAATTTGAGGAAACAACAAGAAATTTGACTTTTTCCATGTGAGATAAAAAGCTTAGACAAAAGTGAGCATTTTAGCGTTGGACGCTGAACAACTCTCAGAACCTGGTGCAACAGCATAGACTAGTGGTGGGAAGCAAGATCGTAAGTAGAAGCCCAGAGCCTTCCATCAGGCACACAAGCCCAGTCCCATTTTTAAGCTCCTGTGAGAAGAAAATCCCTACACCTACGACAGCAGACTACTTGACAGCTACAAGTAAAACACAACTACCTTCAGGCAGGACTATTTTCATAATGTGGGACTTCTTTACTAATCACAAGAATATTTGAAACATTTTTTTCCTTTTTCACTACTGTGATAAGTAGTTCAACAACAGGTAACATTTAAATATTGAAAAAACACATTCCTCCAATTTTAGACTTCAGCTATCTTAAAGGAATCATGCATTAGAAAATTTTATTAGTTTAATTTGTATCATGGGGGATAAGTGTGTTATTATTCTTGCATTGAATTTCTTCATCCAGAGAGGCGCTACATCTCAATCAACACTTAAGTATGTGATATAAACTATAGAAAAGTAAAATTAATGAAAACTCATATCCTGAATTTGCAATTTTAAAATCAAATATGTATATAACTTGTACAATAAAAATAGATGCTATATTTTAAAAGCAATGGAAATATAAAGGATAAAAAAATAGTTAAACTTATTTGAGGGGAATATTTTGCAGCATTCAGTATGTAGGCTATTGCCCAACATAGAGCTTGTTCAACCAAATAAACTATCTAGGAGTAATTCGTTTCCCAAAATTTTGAGTTAAAAATAACTGTTGCTTTATTATTTTTCATGTTTCAGGTGAGTTGGAATTTAGATTCATCCTCTCTCTCTCCCCCCCACTCACCCTCTCCCTCTTCCTCTGTCTCTCCCTCTCTCCACAAAAGTCAATCGCATCATGTCTGTCATACCCCATTATTCAGTGCAACAATATCCCCCCCGAACATTTTGAGGAGGGACGCAGCCTTTGGCTCACCACAGGAATATAGTAAGTCTTTAAGAATGGCATGTGAGAGGGAGGTATTTCTATTGTGGAAATGAAAATTTTTGGAGTGAGTTCAATATAATCTGTAACATATATTGTAAAATTCTTGTATCTTTTGCCTTAAAAGAGCATATATCATGAAATCTAAAAAACAATTTGGAGTCACTCGGAAATCCAAATTATATATAGATTAAATTTGAACATCTCAATATCTACCCAAATTTGTATAGGATTTTGCTAAATTTTTATCTGATAATATGTAATATCCCCATTTAGTCTGTGTCCATAGAATGCTGTGCTTAAGATCTACAAATAAACTACCTAGATAAATAATTATCATATTAAAAATTTACTAGGGGGGCCTGGCCTTAGCTCAGTTGTTTAAGTGGCTGCTTCCACAAAGCTGTCAGGCTCAGATTGCTGTAGTT
>NW_004524654.1:11644327-11661827 GCF_000260255.1 Octodon degus
CTTTTTCTGCAGTATTTCTTGCTTTGTTTTACTTATCTCAATAACTCTTTTCCTTTGTTCTACTCTGGAAGGTATAGCTATTAAATAAGTTCACAACTTATATTTCCTGTCTGAGGCCCAGAAAATGTCTCAGTATTTTCTTAAAGGCATATGGGGAACCTAATCATTTATGAAATTTTGACATAAACTACATAAAGCCTTAGCTAAAAATAAATATCTGACTTTCCCATGGCTTCAGTGGCATTCTTCAGCATGCACAAAATTGAATATAGAGAATTATGTAAAATAGAATTACAATTAAAACATTGTTCTGACCCGACTTTTGGTACTGTCTAAAATACCGAATGCACAATGAGGAATAGTTTTTCTCTCCCTTAACTACTTTATTTCTCAATCTATGATGAAGAAACTACATTCATACATGCTAGGCACCCCATGAGCAATTCCACGTGATTTTTATTTGAAACAGAAGCTAGGTATGAAGAAAGTTAGGGAAATAAGGATATAAATAAAAAATTACAAATTTTTGATAGTCATTTTTATTAGCTAAGATTGATTCTACCTGAGCTATTTTTAGATATTTCTTAGTTTATAACAATATTGTTACATCTACTAATTGCAATTTCAAAGTCATTCTTTCATTAAATTAGTGTTTGAGTAGGTGTAGCTAAAAATGCCTTAGATCACTTCTCTTTTAATTTGCAAGGGGAGTTTTGCAAGCTATTGAAGTTTAATTTTAGAATCTCATTCAGAAAGCTAGGGAAAAATTTGAGGTGGAGTTTTTGGTTTTGCTTTTACATGTGGTAATAGAATTAGGGCATTCTTAACCAAAAGAAAAGTATAACTGCAGAAGGAAATTATGCCCGCTCTACCATTTCATAGATTACAGTGCTTACATACATTATCAGACTCATCTCAATAATCATGGAAAGAAGAGAGTAGTAAATGCCACTATTTACATTGTATGCAAAAGCCAATTATTAAATAATTAAGGGACATATATAATGAGAATTTATATTTTAAGTTGCAGTATATATAGCATTCATAAATGTATATATCTACATAAATGGAAAATTAATTTCATTTTATTTTATTTTCTTAATTAATTAATTTTTTCTGTATTTTAGGGAAGGGTCTACAGGGTGTTCAGGGTCTCACTGCTAGATCAGACTCGTAGTGATCCTCCTGCTTACAGCCTCCTAAGTACCACTCCCAGTCTCAATTGCTGTCTCAGTGTGCCCTGGGGGCAGGGCACTGGGAATCAACCCCTAGGCCCCTGTACCTGTTGCAGGCTTCCCCAATTAAAAAAAAACAAAACAACTTTTTCTTACTCATCAATGTTTTCAAGAATTACTTTCTTCTGTGCTTGCTAGAGAGGCTTATTTTCGTTTCATCTCATTTATCATTTAGTTGTCATACATCAGTATTTGTTTTGTAACGTTAAGGGCCTATTGCTTCAGTATGTAAATAAATTGGCCAGAGAGGCTGGAGAAGTCTTGTGAAATTTGTGCTAAAACCTTTCTAAATGACATTTTCCTTATGAAAACAACCCCTGAGAAGTTCTTATTCTATTAAGAGCCTATCACCAAATGGTGGTTTGAAATGACCACCCCTGACATCACTGGTGTAAAAATCAGGCATACAGCTAATATCTGTCTGCTGTGTAAGTTCCTAGACTTGTTGCTAACCTCACCACTTAGAAAGTAAACATATACCCACCTTCCAAGAAAATATTCACTGAATTTCAGATCTTATACTGTAGTTTCTTGGTTATTGCAATAATGAACATATCATCAATATTTCTTAAACTTCTAAAGACGCAACATAAAGTCATTAAATATTTTCTTTAAAGTCAAGTCTCTTCTTCAAAAATGATGTGAAATACTTGCACTGATTTTTAGATTTATTTTTTCTCTTTGAAGACTTTTCTTTCAAGAGTAAACCTCAGTCACAAAGATACAAATCTCTGAAAGGGGTGGATCCCAAGTTCCTTAGGAACATGCGTTTTGCCAAGAAGCACAACAAGAAGGGCTTAAAGAAGGTACAAGCAAACAATGCCAAGGCCATGAGTGCACGCACCAAGACTATCAAGGCCCTTGTCAAGCCCAAGGAGGTCAAGCCCAAGATCAGTTCAAAGGGAGTAAACCGCAGGCTCGCTCGACTTGCCTATATTGCCCACCCCAAGCTTGGGAAGTATATCTGTTCCTGCATTGCCAAGGGTCGCAGGGCCTGCCGGCCAAAGGCCCAGGCTCCAGCCAAGGCCAGGCTCCAGCTTCTGCTCCAGCCAAGGCTCCTAAAGGTGCCCAGGCCTCCGTGAAGGCTCCACAGTAAAAGCCTCTTATCTGCTGATGTAAAAACAGAAGGACTAGTGTGACCTGTGGGGGGCTGGTGTCCTCCTGTGCTCTTTGTACAAATAAACCTGAGGCAGGATAAAAAAAAAAAGAGTTTCAGCTTCTAAAGCAAATTGAACACAAAGTGTAAGGATGAACAAATGCAAGTCAGGATATGAGATTGTATTTTCAGTTAGTGTACTGAAAAAGTATATCAATAGAAACTTCATATTATCTAATTTCTGAACACCAATTTGTGCATTCTCATATATACTAATACACAGGACAACCATGTCTTCATTGTAAAAGGTTGAACATTATGGATTCAATAATTTGCCATGTCCACACTTAACCAAAAGTCAATTAAAGAGGAACTTAAATATTATTTTTTAGGATTTGTACTTATTTCTATCAGATTTCCTTCTGCTATAGGTTTTCTTTTGATGGTCATGATGAATGTTAAAACATAATCTCTATCCTGTTGATGACAGTGTTCGACCTAGCTTCATTTATTTAGCAGTAAAAAGTCCACATTTTCTTTTTAAGTTATCTTTTGTCAGTGTTATTCAGTTTTCTTTCTGATGCCTTTCAAAATGCAAACAGTCCTCAACTTACTATAGTTCTTACTTACAATTTCTCAGTTTTCCAATGGTGGGAAAGCAGCATGAATTCAATGCAAACTGTACTCAAAATTTTGAATTTTGATCTTTTTCAGGCTGGGAGATATGCTGGATAGCATTCTAGGGAGCCACGGTGGCTCCTCATCCAGGTGACTAAGAAAGTGAAGTACAGACCTTCATAGGGCACTATCTTGCTAAGTTTTGATGCTTAGTAGTTTAACTATGTGGATAAAATATATAATTATATTTTCCCCTTATGATAGTTTTATCGAGATATGAACTTATTTTAAGTGGAAATCCATGTGTATATTCAAATCTTCCTTGAAAGGTAGTCAGTATTTAGAGACTAGTTTTCATGCCTAGTACACAGCTTTAAAAATCTATTGCAGTATATTACATTTTTTTGCTGAATCTTTTGTTAAGAAGAAATCTATGTTTCCTTTTTTTTTTTTGGAACCAGGGATTGAACTCAGGTCCTTGCACTTGCCAGGCAAGTGCTTATTCTAGTGAGCTATCTCCCCAGCCCCTCCATGTTTACTTTTTAAGATAGCTTCTCAAACTATGTCTGGGTTTTACTTAAGTCTCATGTCCTAAGGAGATATAACTGCCACATAATTTTTAAAATTGTATTATATTAGAAAAATGTTATTAGATGATTCTGGTTTAAAAATTATATATACTTAATGTATTAATGAAAAGAAAAGTGCAATTTGTAACTAGAAGTTCAGAATGAAATAAGGGACAGTCCAGTGAAAGAATCAATTTCTGGTGTTGGCAGCTGTGGCTGGTGCATGCATAGCAACGCTACTGAAGGATGTCTCCTCTCTGAAAGCAAGACCAGTGATAGATCCACAGGGAATACAGCATGGATGCACTCCTAAGTGCTTCCCTGCTCATTCCCTATTATGTTCCTATGAAGCCTAGTAGGGTAGGAGATGCTTGTTTTTTTGAGAAACAAATCCATCTTCATCTCAGCATGCTAGCGATGGTGGAGTTTGGATTTGTACCACTGCAAGAATGATATCACTTGGTTGCTTCCTTCTAAGTTTCATGTACATTAGATAATTTGTCTTAAAAATCTCATTTCCAGTAAATGGGGGAGTGGTTTTAAAGAAAACAACAACAAAGCAATTATGGAAGTAAATATGCCATCTTAATTAACAGGTATTTTGACCACTAACCACTTTTAAATTCTTAAGGTGGGGTGTGTGTGTGTGTGTGTGTGTGTGTGTGTGTGTGTGTGTGTGTGTAAGATGCTGGTCCTCTGATCAGGTCAACTGGAAATAGTTCCTTTGAATTCCAAGATCCAAGCCATGACTATGAATAATTAAAAAGCAGGGGTCGACTACTCATAAACACTTTCCACTGAGAAATAATCCCATTGATTGGCATTGTTGTCCCATATCTCAATCAATTTTCAGGCTCTTTTTGTCAGCTCTTTGTTTTTGTGGGTCAGTACATTAAACAATCATATATGTTGTTGAAATGTTTCCTGACAATAAAAATTTAATGTTAAAGTTGCATACAGTTCCTTAGTAGGTTCTTACTTTTTATCATGTATGTATTTTGATTTAGTGTTTTCTATCATTTTACTTCTAACTTACATAAAACCTCCATTCCAGCCAAACTGAATGCAGAAAGCAGCAGCTAGGGGCAAGACCAAAATGTTCTGTCTCTTTCCTATCAAGGGACAAGCTTAGTTCTAGATTTCTCCTTTTTCATTTTGCTTAGAAATTCTGTAACGTTGCATTCTCTTTATTATTTCTAGAAGATGCCCAATCAGTGTTCACTGAATTTGAATGCTTCTCTTATCAAAAGTGAACTCCTGGCAGGGTAAATAGTTCAGTGGTCTAAGTGCCTGCCTGGCAAGCACAAGGACCAGGGATCAATCTCCAGTACCACATGCCATATTGGCCCTGCACTGTGCCTGCCACTGATACCAGGCCTGGTGGCACATGACTGTAATGCCAGCGCTGAGGAGGCTGAGACAGGAGGATCATGATGAGTCTCAAGTGTGTAGCAAGACCCTATACCAACTCAATCAATCAATCAATCAATCTATCTATCTATCAATCTATTTATCTACCTATCTTAAAAGCAAAAAGCCTCCTCCACTATGTCAAGTGAAAGTAGATATAGAATGAAAATACTGCAAGATCTCACATATGTGGAATCTGAGGAGAAAAGAAACAGAGAGTACAACTGTAGGTACACAGGGAAGAGAATGGGGAGCTGTATTGTAAGGGTACAAAGTTGCAGTTCTGACATAAATAAGCATATAGAAGTTCAGTATGGGGATTGTACTTAATAATGAAATGTAAACTGACTAATACAATAGATTTTAAGTGCTCTAAGCACACACACAAAGATGAAAGATTTGTTAACTTGTTTGATAACTTCCACTATAATGTGTATCAAAGCATCATGTTGTAGCCTTTAAATATATGCAATGAAATTATGCCCCCAATTTATATGCTCATTGGGGATAGGGACTGTACCTTAGTTCATCTTGTAATGTACATATAGCATTAATTTTAGATTATAGTTTTTGACATGTATTGATTGTTTTGATAAACTATTTCTTGATAGTTCAGATTTCAATTTTAAAAAAATTATTTGTTTGTTTGATACAGGGTCTTGCTATGCAGCTCAGACTTGTAGTGATCCTCCTGTCTCAGCCTCCCTAGTGCTAGGATTACAGGCAGGTGCCAGCACGCTCAGTTTCCAGGCAGGCTGGTGCGCCTGGGGTTCCTTGGCCAGCTCATCATGTGATACTTAGTATACAAACTTAGGTCCCTGTCCTTGCTAGGCAGGCGCTTAGACCACCAAGCTATCTTTCCAGCCCTGATAGGGCAGATTTCTGATTTGTTCAAAGTCTTACAAGTCTTCTGTTTGAGATACAAATCCATCCAAAGATGGATTTGTATCTCAAAAGGATTCAAGTATTTTCTTATTATGTCACTTTGCAATTTTTGGCTCCTATAGGACTTGCTGTATATATTGTATGAGGAAAATAAGCATTTGTCCAGCCTAATTCTTTACAGAATAACTGAAAGGGCAATAATGTGGCACTTGTTAGTTTTTAAAAAATGGAAGGAAGGGGGGCTTTTAATTGTATGGGAAATTTAATTAGATTTTGACTAATTAAATTCATTTTTTATATTAACATGTTCACAAATATTATTGCATCTCGTTAGATTTCATTCTTCTAGCCTTACTGAACAATATTCACTAGTAGTTTCAGATTACAATAAGTTCATTATGAAGATAAGGTGGAATTAGTGTAGGAAGCTCAGCTGGTTGAAGAGGTCTGTACTTTAATTACTGCAGAGGGTGTGCATATTAATTACAACACAAGTGATATTTACTGTACCTCAGGAACATATGACAGGGTAAAGATACTGACAGCACCAGCTAATAAACTCAGTATGATAATGAGGAGAAAAGACCATAAAAATAGAAGGAAATAAAATTATTCATAAAGTATATTGATCCCAAAGTAAAGACATTAAGCTCTGATGAAGGGCAACAAAAGGGAAGCTCTTCACTTTATCAAACAAATAACCAAAGTAGAGAAATGTTAGCAGGGAGACAGATTGTCATTATACTGGTCACATGATCGCACTCCAGAGAGTACACAGGAGCCATAAAATGGGAGATTTTTAATAAATCAGCAGAAAGTCATCCTGTCACCTGCAGGAACTGAGGTCGCAGTGGCTAAGGACAGCTCCTAGGAGTGAAGAAGTCAGACAGGCTGCCATGTGTGTGGGAAGGAGGCACGCCCACACACAACTGGGTTTGTGGGTACCGTTCTCCTTGGAAAAGCACGGCTGCCCTCGCAGTGCTGTGAGATTTTCTCCCAGTAGCAGCTGGAGGCCATCACCCACTTTTCCTGTGACTTGAAACTGGCTATCATTTGAGATGACCAAGGGGAGAAATGAGGCTTGCTTGCAAAATTTTTCTCAGAAGGCTCAATCCAGTCAACAAAAATTTTAAGAAAGCTCAAATTTTCACTACAGTGATTAATTTGAAGATTTAGTTGTTTTGATTTACGTAGACTTTCCATAAGGATGGTCACTTTTTACAGTTATTTAGGCAACTGCTGTAACATTTACAAACAAGTTGATTCTAGAAAACAAACTGCCAAATGCTAATTTTTATTCTATATCAAATAATTAATATAGTTAGCCTTTTGCTAATTTCTTTTTAAAGTAATTTTATTGGTACATGTTTGTAGTATGTTATGATCACATTCATCAGGGGGAAAGTCTGCACAGATTGTGCTCATACTTGGCATCATGGTAGATAGAAAGGATATGAGTTATCTTTAGATATATGGAGAATAATGATGGCAAGGACTAAACCCTTGTAATTTCTTTAATTTTATGAGAAGAGCATTTTTTGTGGGTGCAGGTATGAATAATGATTTTAATATGTACTAGGTTTATATGATAAATGCTCATACAGATGATTTTGCCTCTCTATATAGTGGAATATACAGTTCTAATTAAAGTACCCCAAAAGAATAATAAAAACCCTAGAGAACATAGAAAAAAGGGAAGACTCGTATGATGATATATGCTGGGCCTGCATCTTGGTAACACTGTTATAGTGATTATGAAACAAAAATAATCAACAATCTGCATTTGGGCTGACATCTACAAAATCAGAAATTAAAAGAGTTAGACATCAAATTACAGAATGAAATGATGGCAAAACATCAGTGCGCAACACGGGAATGACAAAAGAACCAACTCACTCAGATACCAAGTGTTTTAATTTACATATTTTGATGCAGAGGAAGAGATAACACTGGACGTAATTATGGTGTACAGAATGTCATCCCTTATTCCCATGTCACTTGTCTCTAATATTCCATTGTCCTCATACTACTCTTTCTTTTGGTGGTGGGGTTGGGAGTGTATTTGTTTATTTATAGCAAAACATCTTCACCTGTATTTTTAGGAAACTGATTCTTTATGTAAGCTCACATGTAGTTTAACCATAGATAGTTATGTATAAGTAATAGGATATACTTGGAGTTAGTTAAAAATGTTAAATAGTATTAAGCACAGCCTAAATAAAAGCCAAGGCATAGCCAGGACCATGTGTTAATAAGGTGGTGATACAGTCCTTATTGTTGTTTGTTTTTACCCATGAACATGTGATATTATGATGTTAAGATACCACAGCAATAGTACCTAAAACATGGTGGCTAGGTGCTCATTAGGCATTTGTTGACTGTATGAACAAAGAAATGGTTGAATGATTTACTCAGTTCACATTAGGTGATGTTTCATCAGGCTGTGCTTCTGCTGCGTATGTGCGCTAGCTCCTATCTTTGACACTGGCATTTGCCTTTTTCTACTAGCATTTCGTAATCACAATATCTCCATCTCAGCACCTATGATATAGCTGCTGGACAGAGTGATTACTGCTGCCAAATTGCTGGGCTCTTGTACCACATTTGAAGGTAAAGGGTGTAAGTGATACGGGGAGAGTGATGCACTGGTGTTGAAAACTGGAAAGTGAAGCTGTCTGCAGCTCTTCCCCAGGGAAGTTCAAACAGTTTTATGAAGTTTTTGTTCTTTGTTTTAGCGGAACTGGTGACTGAACTCAGACCCTTGTGTTTGCCAGAGAAGCACTTATTCTACTGAGCCATCCCCCCGGCCCACAAACAGTTTTATGGTAAATATAAGTAACTTTACCTGGTTTCCAATTACCAAGCTGTTAAGGGATGGCTTTTCTCTGATATTTGGAAACAAAAGCAAACCAACAAAAAAGAAAAAGGTAGGGGGCGTCGAGATAGCTCAGTGGACTAAGTGCCTGCTTTGGCAAGTACAGAGGGTAGATTTTGATCCCTGGTCCCATATGCTGTGCAGGCCCCGCCCCTGGGGCCCGCAGAGATGGCAACCAGGTGAGAAATTCAAGTCTAATATCCCAATCTCTAGACTTAGGCTACGTTATGTATGACTATTGAAGAAGCAGAAACTTTGCTAAACAACAAGATATTTTATTTAAAATTATGCTGACTGACCTTTTCAGATACAAAAGTTACATTTCTTGTTATATAGGTCTTGCTTTATCTTGGTATTAACTAACCATCCAGCAGAAAAATATAAAAACGAGGTATAAAAAGTAAAGCTATATTAATATGCTGAACTGTAAAAGGCTCAAGTCAACATTTTCTGACATTGCCTGTCCTACGGATAACCCACCACTATTATGGACCACTGGACTATATTGGATTATTTTGCTGAATTCATGTACCTACAATATTTAAATGGCAATGGAGTATCCATATCTGACAAAGCTAAACAAAAAAGAGGATACAAATGAAGGACCATTTTGTATCTGTATACACAAAATAGTTAAGATAGATACACAGCTACTTTCTCTTAATTCAATGAGAAGAAAGATTTGTACTAATAGCGTTTGGACAGGATATCATGTCTGCATCTTGTACTATGAATAACCACTACAAAGACAACAATATGCAATGTATTAATTATTGAAACTGTCCTACTAATCGGTTTTGAAACTGTCCCACTGCTGTTTCTCAGTAAAATTAATTAAAAAAATAAAATTATACTGAGAACAATTGTGATTTTCTATTAGTGTTTAATAGGTTTCTGATATGGGTTTATTTCTCTTTGTTTTGTTTTTATTTTTCCTGTTATTTTTATTTCTCTTTTCTCTCATTAGGTTTCTGTCACTTTTTATCTCTTTACTTGGTTTTAGCTTTCTTTTTCTTGTACGTACTGCTTCAGTGAGCTATAGTTTATTGTTCATCATTATTCCTTCTCCTCCTATCTAATTGGGTTCTGAAATTTATTTCTTTAACTGTTTGTCTTTTCAATGTCTCCTTCTTAATGGATAATTCTTGAACTTGACATCCTGGAACTACTCTTTTCTTTCCTAGCAGAGTAAGAGTTGAATTTATTGACAAATTAGTTTGGAAAACATCTATCAGTGTCTGAAACAGGAGGTCAGTCCTTAACTTTCCTCATTTATTTTTATGTGCAAATAGGGAAATAAAGGTTGCTTGATGCAAATACCAGATAGACATGGATTAGGGAGCTTAAACATATTTATAGAAAACAGAAAGTTTAGGAATTAAAATATCAATGTGATAAACTGGCAAGTGTCACTTGAAGATTGGGGTAATAGTCAAGTTAAAGCAATTATTATTTATAATTTGGGACAAGTATATGGATATAATTGAATATGTATGTAAGGTTAAACAAAAAGTAACATTTAACATGTAAAATATGTTGTGCAATTTCTTATAATTCCAGTGAAGCAAAACTTATTGAAAATTCCCAAAGCATTTGAACCTTAGTGCATATTAATTCCTTTAAGAACTTTAAACTCTGAGTAATTTAATAGATGAAAGTTTTGAAGGTTAAGTTGAAGTCATAAACAAATTTATTTGTGTATATCTGTAATTAGAAAAAAGCATTTTATGAAAACCCAAGGAAGTAAGATTGAATAGATCATTAAAACCTACAACATTCTAATCAATAAATGAGATGGATATGACTGTTCTTGCCCATTTTGTTTCTTAGACCATGCAGATTTTCATAAATCCTTTTAGATTGTGTTGTATATTCATTACCACAAAGTTCAAGTCATAGTTAAGGTTCCCTGTATGTCTCAGGTTGTGCCCTTGCAAAGAGCATGTTAAAATAGTAATTCATTGAGCAACCTGAAAAATGCTTCACAGACTAGCATTAACAGGAATTAAGGAACAGACAAGGCAACCTATGGTAAAGAATGTGCAAGACTCTTAGAAATTGTCAAAGTGATCAGAATCACTAAGAACAACTGAGAAGAGTGAAGCTGTTATATTTGCTGTTTGATAACAAGTAACAAAACAAAACAAATAATTTCCTTTGGGAAGATCGTGTTTTTCAGTTCCTTTTTCTCTGAGACAATCTCCACCCTCTGTTCTCTCATTCTGGTTACAATTAGTCATTACCTACTGTTGCTTGTGGCTTGTTGGCAGTCTTTAACTGCAATTGGTTGCTCTGTAACAGATCGATTCCTTCAACCCACAGACTCATTCCTGAACTCAGCAAAATATATATATATATATATATATATATATATATATATATATATATAATCATCCAAGTTACATTGCTTTGGTTAATGTGGCCGATCATTGCTTTGTAAGGATAACCATAAAAGACAGAATTAGTGAATTGTGTACATATATGTACAAGTGACACCCTACATGGAACTGGTTCAAAGTCTACATGTGTAGACTTTAGAGATTGAAGTATGCCTGTTTACTATCATCACTTTATAGGAGAAAATTTCAGTGCAATATTTTAGTTAGAGAAGAGTAGTTGCTGCTGAGCCTACTGAAGAGAATTTGTAGAAACCCTGTTGTTTATACCCACACACACATACATATATACACACACAACTGAGTCTAAATAACCCCAGTAAGATTTGAGTGTTTCAGCAAAAGAAATTATAGTTTTACTGCAATCAATTTAACAGTCAGATCTTTGGTGTAGCAAAATATATGCTTCGTAGCCCTTCAAAATTTATGCAGTTTATACATATAGATATATGCGGTATATATTTTGAAGTGATACGTATGTTGAAATTTTTTCCTCATTTGAAACCATGATGCATAATTGATTGGAATAGTTACTCTCATCACAGTCTATTTTTGTAGCAAAGCAAAGGCTATTTGAGATGCGTGTGTGTGTGTGTGTGTTTCCTTAAATGCTTTACTTAAAGCAAAGGAAGAACTAGCTATTAGATAGCAAGATGTTATTTATCATTATTTTGTTCTGAATAATACAGAATTAAGTAACATTACCACAGGGCAACAGAAATATTGAGAAAATGTTTTTTCTATTAGTTTTGATGTCACTGTTTCCTGACTCATTGAGAACGGCTGGTGACACACAAGCACAAAAATTCATAGACATTTAAAAATATGTAGTCCTTTGATTCTTCTAACAAACAAACCCAAGGAACAAACTGCTTTTCAGCATTTGCATTATAATTGGGTCCCTTTAATAGTTGGCCTGGATTGCAGGTGTTTCCAGCTTAAAAAAACAACAACCTTGTCATTGAGGAAAATACCGTTGGACAAAAGGAAGATGTTTCACTGAATGACATACACTAGTGGAACACCCTGTAGCTGTCCGCAGATACCCTCTTGAGTTATAAACTAGCACTGCTCCACTTTGATTTTTCTCTCCATTTTGAGTTTTTACTAGCAGCTTTGCCTATAAGACAACTGAAGGAGAAATTAAATACTTGAGGTATATTTCAAAATATTCTTAAAAGCATAAGTAGGAAGAAGGTTATCGGTACTGTGGTCATTATACAACTTTACAAATAAACCCATGGCAGCTGAAGTGTATTTAAATAATCTATCAATATATAAATCAATAGCAACTGGTAAACAGCACAGGCAGAATTAAATGGCAAAATACTTATGCTTTTAGTCTACTCTTATCTTCAAATCTTTTTATGAACAAATGATCAGAATTCTTAAATGTAGTCATTGTAGAATTTGAAGAGTGCAAATATCATACCAGGTAATCAGGGATATAGGAAGTGACAGCTCTGTTGTATATTATATGCATTATTATAGCCTTTTTCATCATAGGATAAACTTTTTCTAAAACTGGAAGGAATTTCTACAATATTTTAAAAAGTAATTTTATAATTTTGACAGACTTAAGAGTAGATAAATTACTTAAGTAAATGCATCAATTCATTGAAACATAAAAGTCTATTATCGACATTATTTCATGCACATTGACTCTGAAAATTCTATCAAATTATTTCAATTTTGCTAGATCTGAATAAATAGTAGGAAACACACAAACTAATTTAAACATATCCCTTTGTTCTGTAAATTACTATATATGCCTCCAGCTCATTTGTATCTAAGGCTCTATAAAAGGAGATACTTTTTGCCCTCGCAGAGTGTTTTATCCATCATTTAAAAACACATTTGAAATACATTGCAATTATGTGTGAAGTGACATAAATACATTTGGTGATTAATATTTATTTGATTGACTGTGAGTGCAACAGTATGATTTCTAATTTGAAACCACACGAGTTTCCTCTTCAGCCATCCTGCCTTCAAAGCCTTTCATTTGCTGCACCCAGGCTGATCTTGGGAAGAGAGCCCCTCAGATGTACTTTTCCTACCCTTTCTCCAACTTCAACTGTGGAAACAGGAGCACAAGCATTTAGCCCCATTTCCAAGTGTATCATATGTAAACTTGTAAAATGGGAAAGCTATGTGAGGGGATTGGAAAACCCTTGGACTCTTGGCCTGTGGGCGATTCCTGAGGACTTGGCTCGGCGAAATGTGCTATAGGGTGTGTGTACGCAAGGCCTGTACACACATCATTTGCAATACATAAACAGTCACACTACACTTTCTGTGAAAATGGCAGGGTGCATGTCAAGAAGGCTTTTCCCAATGTTAAACACAGGTCCTGCTCTTTGCTCTATTATTATTCCTATTGTTTTATTTCTATCCTCCTGCTATAGTGTCCTTTGTGGCACTTCAGCTGCAATGAGATAGGCGGGTGAGCAGCTTTCTCCCAAATTGACGCCAGCTGGTTTGGAAGACTGGCAAGCCCTCAACTCTCCCTCTATCACCACACTAGAGATTGACTTTATTATCTACTATAGCTCCATGCCATGCCCAGTCTCCAAAGACCAAGAATACAGGCATGCAATGCAGCCCTATTCACCACTGAACTTATTTTGATTTAGTCCTAACTTCAGGAATTGCCTTTTAACAACAACTACAGAAAGAGTGAGGGTCATCTACTTCTAATGCTGGAAACCCTATGATAATCTGTTCCATGCATTCAAATGAAAATATGACTTCTTGGCAGAGAATAGCATTATAATGTAAAATCCCATATGCTGTTATACAGTATGTTACAATCTGTTTTACGGCTGCCTCTATTCTAACGAGTGAATACTGCCAATAAAGCAATTGAAGATAACACTAATTGCTTATTTCTGTGATCCATAATTTTTATGGCTGCCTTATAGCTCTTTAGTCAAATAGATGCTTTTTGGCCTTTAAGATCTAGAACTCATGTACTGTAGCAATTGAAACTGGAAATGCACATATACTGCCCTGAGAAGCTTTCTGAATTTGATGAATAGAAGGCAGCTGAAAATAATTGAAAGATGTAAAGGAAAATAGAAGTCTTGAGTCAGCTGTAACAGGTAAACAGATTTTATCACTATTTAGCTTATTTTAAATACATGTCACCGTACCATATGTAGAACAGACTTATACTGTTAGGTCTTTGACTTTTGTGAATTTTTGGCCTGCTGAACACAAGGGTGACAATGAAAATTATGGCAGTGTGGGAGTACAGATATCTGCAGATACAGGCTGTGTTTGATCCTCGGGTTTGCCACATGTGGAGCACGTGACTGTATGATGTTGAGCCAGTGATTCAGCACTGCAGAGTTCAGGTTCCCCTGGGAATGCTGTGCTCATGACTGGAAGTGAAGACACCTTCCTCACTGTAAACTCTTATACCCATGTTGCGGTGATTGTGCTTGATCTCCATTTGGGAACATGATGTGCTTTCTCATACGTAGTCTTATAGAAACAGCAAATTATATAATGGTTGTCTAAGATTTATACTGTCTTTTGTTGTCAAAGTTCAGCCTGTGAGCCAGCAGCATTAGCGTCACCTACAAACTTGTTAGAAATGCAGCGTCTCAGGCCCTGCCCTAGACCCATCGATCAGAATCTTTCTTTTATCAAAATCCCTTGATGATTAGTGCATACATGAAAGACTGAGAAGCCCTGATCTAGTCTAACTTATCTCGTAGACAAGAAAGTTGAGACTCAGCAAGGCCAAGTGATTCACAAGAGGTCTCCTAATGTGCTCAGGGGTAAGCCAAGATGAAAGCCAGGTCTTCTGACCCTGAGTCTAATCCATGCTGTCTTTGTCACAAAATAGAGAGGATTTCATTACTGTATGACAGATTTCACACCCACAGGCTCAAAGGTGGCTAATACATTTGTAGTTGAAAATAGTTTAAGTCAGAAAAGTTGTATGCCTTTTTGGTTAAATGGTGAAAATAAAAATCAAAGCAAATAAGCAATAAGTTGTATTACTGAGTTTAAATTGTATGCATAAAATGTCTAGAATATTTAGAGACTCTTACTCATGAAGATTAGAAGATACATTCTCAATTTGGAGAAGATATATACTTTTAAATTCAGATGAAATGTATGTGTAAAGATCACAGAAATGTAGTATATGATTTTTCTGACTCTATATTTCTGGCTATTACGATTCCCTCTTTTGCAAGAAAAGATGCTCATGTTTACTTATATTCCAACAAAAATATACAAAGCACTGTGCCCAAAGAGGTTTGCCAAGGGATTTTACATGCAATAACTTAAAATCCTTACAATTTCTGAAGAGATATAAACTACTAGTTAAATAACTTTGAGAAATGCAACCTGATTAGCCACATTTATTCACATATACAAGCACACAATATATATATTTTACTATTTTACTTGATACACTAGTGGTACTTCTTATTTTTCATAGGAGCTGAACACTGAGTCACACATACATTATTTCATTTAATCTTCACCAAGAGTCAGTGGGATACTATTATTGTCTTCTTTCATCGGTAAAATGTACTGGTGGTTGAGAGTAGTCAAGAAAAGAATTTGCCCATAGACACAGAGCCAATAAGATAAAGCAGAGAAACTCAAGCTATGAGGAATGAAATGAACTTTACAAACTAATGTTATGATGTCTGAATGTTAAGATGTCTGAGTTCAAATTCCTTAAATTTTGATTTAACTGGATCTCTTCTTTGGATATGAATCTCTACCAACATCTATCATGACCTGCACTGAGATTAAAACGGTGGTGGTTTTCCTTCACTTTGTGTCAGATACACAGATCTAGGAAACGGCCACAGCCCCTGCTCTAAGGAGACAGGATCTGGAGGAGTGTGCCACCAGCACAAGAGCTTTAAACTACCCTGCTCTTCTCCATGAGGAGACACTTCTTCCCCATAGAGTCTGAGTCCTTGATTTAGCTGCTCTAACTCTCTAGTGCTGAGATTGACAAGTAAGTGCTATGATAAAAATGCCAACATACTTGAGAGTATTCTTAGTGAAATCAGTTGTACTGGCTTGTGATGACAAATCAATATTGAAGGGCAGGGGTTTGAAACAAAACTGTCCAGAATGACTTTAGGTGCAACTGTGAGAGTATTATGACCAAAGGTACAGAGGTAAAGAGAAAAGCTTAAGATTGAAAGGCGCAAGAGAAAACCTGAACTGGTTAACTACAGACAGGAGAGAGAAGTTACTGATAAACAAATGCTAAAATGACCTGGAAAAAAGAAAATAGACATACACACAAGCACACTTGCTATGTTCATCCCCATTTTATGTGGAACATCCCGCTCTTTGTTAATAGCCCACATGTGGAATCTCTAAAGCTGTACCTTGCCAAATGTTGAGTGTTAGTATATGCTGAAACCTCATTATGAAAAACATATCAGGAAAAGGTGCAGCCAGCTGCAACCTACAGCATTCACATAGCTATCTTGTTGGAAGAGACAACCCTGATTACCTGATTCTAACACTTTGTAACACCACAGAGGGAAAAAGCAAATAGTAGTTTTCCTTGGATTTATGTTAGATGACTAGATTCTACATTGTGTTAAAGTTCCAGGTTTGACTACTGGATTTATATAAGTACTGGAGGAATAAAAGCACCTCAATTCAAATATTATTCAGTCTTCTTACATCATAGCAAGGGGATATGCTGCAGTATGTATTTATGGCACTTATCCCATGCTATCAATGAATTTTTTAAAGAGAAGATAGAGTAGATTATCTCTTGGATAAAAGATTTATATCCACTGAAAAACTGTTTTCTTAGAATAAACCCAGTGCAATTGTGCACAAATTTTACAGAATTATCCCCTGTTCATTCTTTAAATGCTGATGTCATTCCTGAAAACTTTTTGCTTTACTTTACACATGGATCACTATCACTGCCTTCTTGTTGGGCTCTGATCAGCTTGATTTTTTTTATACATCAAGGAGCTTTATTTTACCTCTGTGAAATTGGATAGTGTCCTAAAGTTATTCTATTATAATTTAATACATGAGGAAGAGGAAAGAGAAAGAAGAAAAACCTATGTGGTATTATTTTATTACTACATAAAGCTCCATTGTCAGAATGAAAAAGACAGGAAAGGCTCGGCACACAGATGGCTAAAAGTTAAAGCTGAGTAAACGATCAGAGAAAGAGAGAGAAAAAAACAAGAATTGTATCTCAGTTTATGTTCCTTAGTATTATTTTTTATGCATGTCTTTGATTTGAAATTCAAATAAGGCTTACATATATATATATATATATCCATATACATAATTGGAAACAATTTTTTGATAAACAAGTAAGCCAGATATCCAAACAAAAAGATGCTGCTCTGCCCTCTTTCCATTTAATCACAGATTTCCTTTTGTCACCTTATGTC
>NW_004524654.1:11664327-11688718 GCF_000260255.1 Octodon degus
ATTTATTCAACACAAAGCTTTTAGAATATGCCCAAATTTCTCTAGGAGTTGACCCTACTGTCCTTCTTATGTCTTACCTTGGTGTCACATTGATTCTGAATAGCCTTTATACATCTACTAAGTACTTAATAGAGTTTCAGGAATTGTACCTAAATCTAAAAATCTGTAACTCTTATGCAAATCTCTGCTCTTATTACTAATTGCAGTAGTATCCTGGTTCATAAACTGAATTTTATCCAGGATTCTGGTCACAAACTGAGTAGAACAAGACTGACTCAAATTTAATGGTTAGATTCAATGTTGATCTTATCAGAAAATTTGACTCAGTTCTCATCCAAGTAGGTTTGTTACCAGAATTGTTCAGATTTAAGTTGTGAACCAAGGTACAACTGTAGCTCCCAACCTAGAAGTAGACCTGTGAAAATCAAACTATACTTCTATTTGGAAAACACCAGGCCTCTCCTAAGTGAGGAACATGACACAACCCACTGATCGTGGGGACATGGTGGAACGTGTATGTGTGTTTATATTCTAATCTCAGTACATTGAGTTTTCCTTTTTTACTTAATGGAAATAGCATACATACATAAATTAGGGGACTTAAATTTAAAATTCAAAGTTTAGATGGCCTTTTGCATGAAATATGTTTATGTCTTTATCTTGTATGTAGAAAATTTCATATTTTTAAAAATAGTATCATACTAATTTATACTGTGAATATATATAGAAATTTTAATTATAATGTTATTTAAACCATTAGTATATCCTTAAATAAGTTATTTAGCATTTTTCTTACCTGAGGTTCTGTGTCTTATCCCTTCCTCCAAAATAACATTTTTTGAAATATTACATTATTTTAAAACTGGAAATAGGGCCAGCGAGATAGCTCAGTGGATTAAGTGCCTGCTTAGGAAAGCACAGGGGCCAGGGTTTGATCCCTGGCACCATCAGTCATGCCAGATCTGCCCTCAGACATGCTGAGCCAGCCACTGAGATTGAGCATGGTAGCACACACCTATAATCCCAACACTGGGGAGGCTGAAAACAGGAGGCTCATGATGAGTCTGAGCTTCATAGTGAGACCTTGTACCAAATACATAAAAAAAGAAAAAAAACTACAAACCTGGAACTATTCTAAGAAGTAAGAGTATATCAATCCATTTGATACTCATAACAACCTAATGAGAACAATGTTTTTTGAAAGTGCAATGACCATCCCATTCTGCAAAAAAAGACGTTGTTAACAATGACACCAAGTAATTTTCCTACGTAACAAAACTAAGGAGGGGAGGTCAATGGTCTGAAGCTTGAGTTAGGGAATTTCAAATATAGTTTTTAATTTTAAATTCATTCAGTTTCCTACAGTGGTGCTGAGTTCACTTAGTAGTTTGTTCTTGAGATGTTGAACATCTAGTCTGTGCCAGACACTATGTTAGATGTGGATTACATCAAAAAGAAAGAAAACTTGTTGTCTATGGGAAAGATAATCATGTAGTCTTCATACTATGGGTACCCAGAAAAGAAAGTGTGAGGTGGTCAGATGTCAGCAATATTTCATGAGTGCTGAAATCAGAGCAGAGGATGACAAACAGGGAAAATACAGGTGTTAGTGTCAAGAGGATAACTATCATTTGTCTTGCAGCCATCTGAGGAAATGAATGTGGTTGAGCAGGGATGGAGTCCGTATGGGATAAGAACACTGGAAATGAGAAGGGGCCAGATCTTGATAAGACCTGTTTGTCGGCTTTATTGTTTATCTTGTAGTGGATGAGGAGATACTGAGGAACTTTAAGGCATGATGTTATGTGATTAGATGCATGTTGAAAAATTATACTCTGGTTCTGGTGCTGGGATTAGAGAGGAGGGATGCAGGGATTGTTTTAAGAGTACTGAACTTGTATGTTCATTTATTATTCATGAAATCTTGTTATTTTATTCATTCATTTATTTTTGTGTGCTACTACATATGTGCTGATATTGGTCCAGATGCTTGGACTATATTAGGAATGAAAACAGGCAAAAACCACTGACATTGAGCAACTTGAATTCTGCACAATTCGTGTGTAACTACAAAGAAGGACTTATTGCAGTGGACCAGTGTGTTAAAGAGAAGATGGCTTTGAGAGATGTGTAGGAAGCAATACGGACAGGATCATGGTTAGGACTGAATCACTGATTAATTTTTTAAAATCTGAGAAGTATAGAAAATCAATCTTGAATAACACAAAATGATTTTAACAACTAAAAAGAGAATGCAGTATTCAAGGAAGCTGGGAGAAGGTAGTCAAACTGACTTTGTGCATACTGGAGTGGTGAAGGTTGGGTGGCTCATGGGAATGTTCTGAGGGCTGGCAAGATGATTCATTCCCAGGATAGATAATATTAATCCTTTGACTTTTGATTTCCAAAGCACGACATGATCTTGAAAGTTTTGACTTGGAATTTGCTGAAAAAAAAAATGAATATAATGTCATTGATCACTATGTTCCTTAGTGTATTCTTGAAATCAGAACAATTGGACACAGAGGTCTTATATTATAGATTTAAGTTTTCAGGCCCTGCATAAAGCTCAAGCTCTGTAATTTTCTTAGCCCAGTAAGAGAAAGCAAACTTCAGAGAATTTTCTTAGCCCACTAAGAGAAAGCAAACTTCAGAGAATAATACTTCAATTTTGTAAATTAAAAGACATAGTAAGATTACAAAGGAATTTAAATCAGACCAACAAATCTCAACAGGTTACAATACTACTTTACCACCTGTGGTCTCCTTGACCTGTCAAGGTACCTATAAAACTGTGAAAAAATAATAACCAACAAAGAGAGGCTGTTGAATAGGTGGTTAGAACATCAGCTCTTCAGGGCTCTTTGGGGGCTCTTCTTAGCTTTGGTGTTGACTCATTTCAGGCAAACATTGGGTCATATTCTTGACCCTTGTGTACCTGTTTATTTCTTGGGAGGAGGGGGAGAAAGGCAGTACTTGGCACCCAGACAAGGTTCATGAAGTGCTTTAAGAGCATAAGTTGAAAGGCTGCAACATCAGACAGAAATGAATAGCATTCTATTTTTATTGCCAACATGAATAAGAATAATCTATGTGGTTTGACTGAGAGCATCTCTGAACACCAGTCTTTTTAGAAATGAAGAATGTTTGTCAGAGAGCTAGAAAACAGAGATGTCACATGTCTTGGCCCTGACCAGTGTCCTCTGGCACTTATGGGACAGCATCGGAGTTGGTCTCAGATGTCATGGCCTTGGAGCTGCAGGGCAGGGGCAGCAAGCAGAGAGCACGTTCTCTTCTCTTGGGACCCTATTTACATGGTACTGAAATAACTTTGAGACCTTGCTGTTAATACAAATTCAGGAAATGAATCAGTTTAAAAGACATGAAGGATGAAAATTTTTTAAAAAGAAAAGAAAAACAAACCTCTGAACACCCTCTATCCCCCTTAAAAACAATAAAAGGGTCTTTGTTTACTTTCTCTTTTCCTGATATATGGCTACACAAGTTAAACACCTGTGAGGAGAGGGTGCTTCAGGGACATATTCATGCTCAAATTGCTCCTGGGTGTCTTGGAGATTGCCTCTCCTTGTGCAGTGATTAGTTGCCTCTTCATCACTGGCAAGGCTGGAGGCAAGGAGCAAGGCCTTCACCTGCAGGTGTTGCCATGGCAAAGGACACTTGGAATGGTTTCTGGCGACATTAAAAGGCAAAAGTGGAAATGAGGATAGAGAAAAAATAGAAGCTTGATTCAAGGAGATGTTTGAGTGGATCAAATCACCTCTCTCACAATAGTCATTGCCAAGCGCCTGTTGTATCCTACCTTTCCTCTCTGAGTCCGCAGGGTCCCTGACTATTTTATCTTATTTGTGTTTTTGAGACAGTCTCACTGTGATTCAGGCTGGTCTTGAACTACATAACATAGGCTGGCCTCACTCTCAGCTATCTTCATGCCTCAGTCTCTGAGTGCTGGGACTACAGGAATACACCAAAACCTTGTGCATAAAAAACTTTTAAAAATGTACAGCAAGTTTTAGTATTAACTCATTGTAAAAGTGACTCTGCTCTTGGGAAACGTGGTTTATTTTCGTAAGCCAAACAGGCTTCAGAAATTATGAAATGAAAACTGATTTATGGATGCTGTAAGCCTATTTCTTTTCCTTTATTTGAACATTGACTAACAAAGTAGCTTGTTTTAAGCACAGTTCGGAAATTTTCTCTCATAATGTCCTCTATAACATTTCCTGGGTTGTCAAAAAAGGAAAGCTACATTTCTCCCTTGTCATTCTAGTAGAGTTTGCCTTAACATTCACTTGGTTCGCACACTACCATAACTTTAACTTTTTAAAAAAATTTCCGTGTTTTGGTCTATTGTTTAGAATAATTGAGTTTATTCACTAAATTTTACCAGCATCTTAAGGGACAGGCCACATTCCCATACGTCAGTACCTTCTAAATCAGAAAATTACTGTATATATTTTATAATTTCTGATGATGTATTTCCTTTTTCTACTTTGGCTCATATACTTTGTTATTTATGTAGTGATGACTAATAATATGTTGACTATAACCATCTACTTACTGGGGAAGTGATTATGTATAGGCCTAGATGAGTTGCTTTCTCAGAGCTCCCTGAATGGAAGAACTGGTTGGTAGAGTCTCAAATTCAGGGGACAATTGGGAGTGCAATACCTTTTTTGTGGTAGATACTCAATACACATTGGTTTCCTAAATTACTTGTGAGTTTTTGTGAAAGAATCTTTCCTTTTGCATTTTTTCTTTCCAGAGCAGAGTGAAATGCCTGGCTCAGCTAGACCACAGGAATGTTGAAGGTGGAGGAATAGCTTATGCCTGGACTCGTATCTATGGGTCCTCCTGCAATCGCTTCCTAACTGAGAATGATCAGCCAACTCTTGTCTGCTATTTCTACTAAGAAACAGATTTGACTGACCTTGTCAGATACAAAAGTTACATTTCTTGTTATATAGGTCTTGCTTTATCTTGGTCCTAACCACCCAGCAGAAAAGTATAATAACAAAGTATGAGAAGTAAAGCCATATTAATATGCTTAGCTGTAAAGGGCTCAAGTCAACAACTTCTGACATTGCCAATCCTACAGATAGCCCACTACTATTATGGACTACTGGCCTAAATTGGATTATCTTGCTGAATTCATGCTCTTACAATATTTAAATGGCAAGGGAATATCCTCTCTGACAAAACTGAACGAAAAAAGGGGACGATTTTGTTATATGTATATACAAAATAGTTAGGATAGATATACAGCCACTTTCTCTTAATTCAATGAGAAGAAAGATTTGTACTAAGAGTGTTTGGACAGGATATCATGTCTGCATCTTATACTATGCACAACCACTAAGAAGATAACAATATGCAATGTATTAATTATTGAAACTGTCCTACTAATCGGTTTTGAAACTGTCTCATAGCTATTTGTTTCTTAATAAAATTAATTAAAACCCCCAGAAAATTAGAAATGATAAAAAAAAAACTAAGATGGTATTCCTTAAGTGGAAGGGCTTATGTCTGAGTGTACATGGACAGAATTGCTAGAAACACTTGGGCTGGGCAGAATAATCTTTGTCTTGACAGAATGATGTATTCTCTGGCCCTTTGAATTAATCTCATTTCTGTGTTCCTATAAAACTGCATTTCTATAAAGCTTTTCACAGTGATTTTTTTTGGTATGTAATTGGGGATATGATTAACCCTGTTGGGATTTTATTTTAAAAAGCCAGTTCAAGCTGGGCTTGATGCATATGCCTGTAATCTCAGCAGTTTAGGAGGTGGAGGCAGAAGAATCTCAAATTTGAGCCCAGTTTGGGCAACTTAGTGAGACTCAGTCTCAAAATAAAAAAGGACTGGGAATATAGTTCAGGAAGAACTGATTGGGAGTAAATCTCCAGTATTGCAAATGAGTGAATGAATATCAATTCAAGTAAAAACCTTTCTCAATAAAAGTCAGTGGGCAGTTACGCTGTAACATCTTCATGGAACAGCAACCTGGAAAGGATATGCAGGCCCCATGATCAGCAAGTGTCAGTGCAAGGCTGTAAGAGAAGAAAAGGCAGAGAGAGGAATGGAAAGGGTTGGTACTGAATTTTAGTCCTATGTTCCTAGATTCCTAGATTAATACTGTTCCAAGTTTGTTATGCACAAAACAAGTAGCTGCCAAAGTGAGTACTAATCCTAACATTTTTTGGATCATTATTTGATGATTTGAAGGTTAGGATAGTTACATTTGCCAGATATTTTTCTAGAATATTGTCCTCCTTTAAAAATTTATGCACGAAGATTTCCACAGATTTTGTGACTTTTTCATCAAATTTGGATCTGCTTGGAGTACACTCACACCTGCTGTCAAAATGCCAGCACTTCAGGGGAAAGCAGAAGCACAGAGTGAGCCCTGCTGACTGGACACCCCCTTAATTTCACACTGTCTTCTAAGAAGTTCAAGAAGTTCTTTGAGGGGACAAAAGAATAAGTGCCAAAGTTCCATGAGTTACAGCCGCTGCCACCTAATTAAAATAATTTTGTGCCAGTTGCTTATGTTGGGCTGGATCCACACATAATATAATTTTAATCCAGTTTATAGACACTCTTGGGATAGATTTGAGATCAACATCACCACTTAAGTGAGGTTAATCAAGCACACTGCATGCAGGTTTTGTTTCTCCACTGTATGTGAAAGGTGACCACTGCTGACAGGTTACTCAACTGGCCGCTTCCTCTACTAACAAGAAGGAGGTGGTTTTCAGTCTGTGATCATTAACCTAGGCTCAGCCCCGGTGACTCTGCCTAGTCCTTCGAATGGTGCAGCTGTTGTCAGTCACAGAGGAGAATTCGAGCTATGTACCGCTTTGCTTTGGCTGCAACAACATGCCTCTACACAAGGGAAGAGGGAGGGAGAAAAACAAAAAAAATACAACTCCCCTAAAAAGCAAGCACCGCTTTGTTGTTGTTGATATATATATATATATATATGCCTGGCTCTGTTTATGTATATAAAATGGACATTATGGGGGAGTGAAAAAGACCCTCGTAAAAATCCTTCTTGAAAACTATTGTTGCTGACAGCCGTGACCTCTGTGTGTCTGCATGTTTACCCATAATTCATAATTAACAAAGACATTAGAACTGCCACAGGAGAATTCTGGGCTTTATTTCTTTCTAACTGGGCAGTACTAATGCTGGAAGTGCTCCCAAATCAGTGATTTAACATTTCAGGAAATCTTGGAGAGGCAGCAGAAGCCTCCTTATATAGCTCATACGCTGGGACTTTGGCGATACAGATACGGCCGAGATAATTATTCAGCTCTCGTTATTGCTGTAGCTCTGCACCTGATCCCCGAGCCATTAGAGCACTCTGCAGGTTATTACAACTATCAAACATCAAGGTCTCTTTTCTAGTCTCTTGACTATGTGGTTATCATTTTACTTCTTTTAAATCCCCCATCTGCATAGAAAACCTCTGTGTTTTTTACTGAGATCTGCTTACAGCCTTTCCTCACCCCTTCTTTATTGCTCCCCAAATGGAGCCCTTTTCTTACCAGCCCATTAGCATAAAAATATAAACCTCATGCTTCTCCACTTGTATTGTTTTCATACCCCCTCTCTTGTTTGATTTCCTCTTTGAGGCCCTGTGTACCTACACTTTAATTTGGGCAGCAAGCGAGTCTGTGGAAGACAATTCTCTGGAGTTCAAGGAAACCATGATAATATAATTTTAGATGATGGGAGTTGTCAGTGCCTATGTTTTAACCTTCCACTTAGTTAAATGCCCTCTTCACTTTATTATTTTGTTTCTACCAATTTGTTCAGTAAAAGACACCAAAGCCCAGCCCAAGAGAATATAAGGACAGCTTGCAAAATGCAATGTTTTTGTATTATGGATGTATTTAGTGATTCATTACTTTTTAATCTTTTGGCCAGAAAGTGTACCCTTTCTTGGAATTTAATGTAAAACAGTCTATGTGATGAAATATATTTTCAGTTTTAGTCAGAGTCTAGCCCTGCTGTAAGTTTGCTTCTAATACTTTTCTAGACAAACTATAAAATGATCAAAACCAGACAGCTCTGAGTATTCTGGGCACTGTGTCAGCTGTCTTGGGGCAGGCAGTCACTTATCATGATATATAAAGATAATACTATAAATTAAGAGTCTGAAGCAGACCTCTGTGGATTGCATCTTCAGTTGAAAGCAAGATGCTATTTCTGGATGTTTTATACAGCTTCACTCCCCTTGGAAACCTTTATTTTGCATGATCTCCACCAAACACCTGTAAAATAGGCATTCTACCCACTGCAGCCCTATCTGCAGAAAAAGCTAATCCACAAGGGGAGGGGCATTCACAGACAGGATGGTAGGGCCAAGAAACATATGGCCTCCTTACTTAATATTGCTGCATAGTCGTCCCACACCACATTCCCTTAAATGGGCATCAGCTCTGTAGCCAAATTAGCACCCTATAAAGCATGGATATAAAGGCAATTTTTGATGTTACAAAAATCATAAAACATGACTTAACAGTGTCAACCCATTATCTCTCTGTATTTATTGTGTACATATGTGTGTAATAAGTATGTTGCACACAAAATATGAAATACAGAGTTGTTTCCAAATAAGGAATGTTTATTATGAGCAGTGAAAGCTAGGTAACTATGTGGTTTAACCTGTGTTTCACTTCATCAGCCTATGCAGATGGATCATACAGATGATTTTCATAATTTATAGAAGAAACTATTTGAAGGTCTTCTGAATAAAGGAAGTTTTGTTTTGTTTTGTTCTGTTTGGCGGAACCAGGGATTGAACTCAGACCCTTGTGCTTGCAAGGCAAGCACTTATTCTACTGAGGTATCTCCCTGGCCCCAGGAAGTTTTAAATATTTAAAACTCATATTTTTTTGTTAATTTCATGGTATGTGTCATTTTCCCCTGTTTACATATCATTTAGCTCAACCATAAGAGGAAATGAGTATGTAGCATTTGCTGTGAATTATTTCTTCATAATCAATGAGAAAAATAAGAATGCTTCACTCTGAATTTCATATTATTGTTATTTGAATATTCTCAGAAGTTCCTTATATATATTGTTGTTTTCATTCCTCCATATAAGTGACTCCTTAATAAAAGAACTTTTGAATATATTTATTGTCATCTAATCTTGGCTCTTATTTAATGAGAAAACAGACTCAGAGAAGCCAAATAACTTTCATAAAGTCACACAGCCAACTAGCTCATGACAGACTTTGGTTCTGGTCTCTTTCTTGTAGTACATTTCTGCCTCTGATAACAATATAATTACTGTTATCCCCAAATCAAGGAAAGGTGCTTGCATGTTTTATCTTTAGAAGAAATGATGGTTTGTGTTAGCCATCCATTTTTGCAATTGGTACAAAAAAAATGCATAAATTTACAAGATGGTGGCCCATAATATGGCAAAGGCCTTTTCTTTGTATGACAACCAACTGACCCCTAAATGAATTGAAACCATGACCTCCTTTCTCATTAGCTCCAAAAGAGCTAACTAACCCAGAAACAATTGTTACAAGTGTGCTACAACACAAATCCACCATGTTATTCCCATGGGATTAATTAGAGAGCTAAAACAATGCTTTCTCTTTGAAAGACACACAAAATCACACTGTTATGTTCTTCTGACTTGTGAACCTCTTGAAATTTCATGGAAAGTTTTATGTAAGAGCAATACATATTGCCCTGGGGAGGAAAGTCCAAGTTTTTCAAGGTTTCTACAATGTGTATTTGTGATCCAAAATAGGTGAAAACTGATTAATTTATTTCATGCTCTAGTGCCCCATGCTGATATCATTGGTACTGGTGAATACTCCACTATAAATGCATGAACTGCATTATATTTCACTAAACTGGAGAAAATGTTGCTTCTATATTTTCTATGAAGGGGAGAGAAGGAATAGAAAATTAGTATGTACACATGGCCTTCATAATTATCAGTAAATCAGTAAAGACTACATTGGGATATTATGACATTTCAATTGATTGATCAATTGGATCTGGATGTCACCCAATGCTTGAGAGCTACCTTTTGTACACAGTGAAGAAAATAATGCTGTCAATCTTAATTTGGGGACATGATGGCACCTCAGATACAAACAGAGGACCAGGCAAAGAATGAAATACTCAAATACTTGACAGTGTCTTTAAATTATTCAAATGCTTTATAAGAAATAGTCAGCAGGACCTTTCTAGTAATCATGGGGTTAAAGCACTATAAAGAAACTTCCATATGTACTTTGTTATCCAAGAGACAGATAGAGAGATGTCGTTCTACTGATATATTACATAAATCATGGTGCCAGCCAGAAAAACAACAGATGACCAATTTGTACAAAGCATTTTTTCCTTATGTTACATTTATTTAAAATACATTAAATCGTTGTGCTAAAATTGAGGCAGCTGGCAGTCCAGGCAACCTTATAAAATTTGTGTTCTCTGGATCAAAGCCCATTCATTTGGAAAGGTGGAGCCATTGGGCTAGTATATTTGCTTAGTCATATGCCAAGCCTCTGGAGAACACAGGTAGTCAGAATTTACCCACATTCATTTTTTAAAAAAAGGTTTTTTCAAATCAGAAATGTGACAAATGGGAGTCAGATGGTTAATACCCATTTACTTCCAAGTGAAGTCACTAATTAATGATGCCAAAGCTCAACCCAAAGGGGGGAAACTCATGTGGGAAGGAATATGAAAAACCTGGCTATATTCCAAGGCATAGTCTCTTACGTACATTTTATTGATACAATGCTTATTTGACTATCGAAAGAAGAATCTTATCTTATTTGGGTGGGTTTGAATTGAACTGATTCAAATATGGGCCTAATTTGTGTATGGAAATTTAATATTTAGTGTTTTATATTTTTAGATCAGGCTTATTATAAATTCTTAAGGGACTTATTGACCTGCTTAAATGAGAAAAGATCACTGGTATGGATTTTTGTATGTGCCCATTGAAGCCAGCTTTTAATACCCATTGTCAGCTACATTCAAAACTAGTCCTAAATAAAGCATAACCAGAGCAGAGAAGTCCATATCCCTCATTTCTATAGTTTCTTCAGTGACAGCTTAATCTGAAGGCATGTAGTAATTTTAGAGATTCTTCTTTTAAATAAAAGTTTTTATTTAATGAGGTGGTCTTCAAGGTAGCCTTGCCACAATTCTTCTATCTCTACTTGAATTATGGACAATGACAATTTCAAATGACAACTGTGCTCTTATATGCAATTTCTTCTGGCAATTTACATTTTTGGAGCATAGAATTTGAACTGTACATAATATTGCTATTTTGATACATGATCTAGATTCTATGTTATTCCTTCATCATTCATTTCTAATATTGAAATTCAACATTTTTTAGTCAGTATTAGGCAAAATGTTACAGGCCTCTTGTCACCACTGTAAATGCTTACTGTGATGGAAGCATGATGTGTGTCTCAATGTTAGCCACACTGACCAATTCTGGACACCAGTCAACAGTACCCCTCCTAATCCAGAATGAGGCTTTGAGTAATGTTAGAGATTCTGATAGTGTGACTATCTACTCAGTGAAATTAGTCATTTAAATGAGTTGAGAAGTTCTTGGTTTCAGTGAATTATTCTTTTCTATTGGCCAATAATTGGAAGATGGAATGGGTTTTTCCAAGAAGCTAAATCTTGAAAATTAAAGCTATCAAAATGATAAAATTAATTTTAAATTCATCAACTACTTTTGGGTCACTACTGTTTTCAGGACATGCTATAAACATAATTGGTAGATTTTTAAGGAATTTAAATATACTTTTTCTTCTGAATTAGAGCATAATAAAAATACAAAACAAAGTTTGGTCTTTAGTTCATCTCAGTGGAAAGATTTGTATTTGGAGAGATGAAAACACAGTTCCATACATTAAGTTTACTCAGTTGAATGTCAAAATATATAACATAGAAATATGGCCCTGAATGCTTAGAGAAAAAGTAGAGGTTAGGTCAGTACAGAAATTCTATATAAGGGACATTAAGAGCAGAGGTAGGAATTGAATTAAGTTTTGAGCTGTAGAGAAAATTTAGATGCGTAGGATCAGTAGAGCATTTGATGGTATTGTCTGCCAGTGAGACCATAGAAATAGGTTCATAGTACCACTACTAGGATGGCTATAAAACAAATTTTACCTGTGAGTACTTTAAACAATTGGTTAGTTGTGTCCCACATGGAGAAGGACATAAAAAATATGAGGCACAGAAGAAGGAATTTACTTTCTTTTCATACTAAGTGTATGCTACAAAGTAATGGGGCCAACTTTAGTACTTAGAAACATTCCCCATCATCAATGCACTCTGGAAAGGCCAGAGGTGACATGTCTTGGCAATTGTTTTAGCACTAGAGTAAAGCATAAAGTTAGTAGAGTATGTTTGTGGCAGAGCCTTCAGGAATCTGAGAATTCAATAATGGTACCCTTAATAAGTACTTTTACTTGACATTTAAAAGGTTTCAATGACTTGAAGATTATTTTTTAATCTTAAATAACACATGTTATTTCTATACTGTTAGACCTGCTACAGTTATGCACACAAGATTAAACTATTATAGGATAAAATAGAGTGTATATGTTAATAATTCCTGTTTCAGGTCTTTCAGGTTGTTACAACAAAATACCATAAGCTGAGTAGTTTATAAACAACATAAGTTTACTCTAACATTTTTGGAGCCTGGGAAGTCCCAGATCAAGGCTCCACAAGATTTGGTGTCTGGTGAGTGCTTGCTCTTTGGCTCTTATGTCTGGTCATTTCTCACTGTGCCTTCATACATTTGAGAAGTCAAGCGAGCTCCACTGGGAGACTTCTTTCATCAGGACTTTGCTTCCATTCCTTTTACAGTATCCAAAGATGTCACCTCCTAGCTCCATCCCCCTCGGAATCTCTGACTTTCACAGAGGAATCTGTGGGGTGGGGTGTGCACAAATATTCAGACCGCACTAGTATGCAAAATTAGTAACCAAAACCTTGTTACAGCTATTTATTGAATTTTTAATTGACTTGAAATCATGCCCAACCATTTTTTTTTCACTATTTGAATGTGACATATCTTAAAAATTTTTAAGGCTTTGCTGGCAAAAAGAAAGAAATTAAATACATTCATCATGTTCAAAATGATCAAAACCAGAACTGTGGCCAAGAATGAGTCTTAGTTTTCAATAATATTGATCTCTTTTCTCAATATCCCTCTTCCTTTCTTTGTTCACTAAATTTTTTTCTCTCCAATTCCTTCTATCTTTCTCTAATAAAGATAATTCTAATTCTTGGATTATCAGGAGTCATTTTTTCATATAAAGTATCTGTGTATAAAACTTTGAGCAATTTGTAGTAAAATCAAGATCTCTATTTCATTGAAATTTATGAGGCATGGTTAAAGATCACAGCCTGTAGTATGAGGGCTTTGGGGTCAGAAACACTTGAATCCTGGGTATTTTACCTACATGCTTATAGTAAATTATTTGAATTTATTAAAGTTATTTGAATCTCTGTGCCCTATCTATAATCTGTAAGGCTTAATAGAAATACATATGTAAAACAGTAGCTATACTATTTGAAGCACAAAGTGCTTACCCTAACTTGTACCTTTTGATATGGTGCTGTTGAGGCTTATGACATATCATCCCAAAATACAGTATGACTGTAGGAGACCAGAATATACTACACCAAAATATAGCTCTTAAGCATATTTTGAGCAGATTATTTTGAGAAACTGTAAATGCAGTAGTAGCTCTGAAAGGCTGCCCTTTTAAAAATAAAATTTGTATCCATAAAGGAAATCTGCACTGGTAAAAGTATCTGCATTAGGAAGAAGTCTTTTATTATTTGAGGGGATTTTATCTGCATAATGATACAATTTTCATTCACCAAGCATTTCATCTCCTTACGGTCTCATGACTTGTCTTTGTTGTATTCATGATGTTATTCATTATTTTACTCGATACCTCACATATTTCACATCTTTGGGTTTTTATTAGTATATACTTGTGAGACACTATAATTACATTTGTTTGGTGGAAAATGTATACGTATATTTTTCTCATATCTTGATTATTTTTTATCCTTTTCTCACTGCTACGCTCTCCTCTTCCTTTCTCCAAGTCCTTTTTGGACCTACCTTCATGTTTCCTTTAGTCTCTCTTTTATTTTGCCATTTATTCATATTTTGGGTTTCTTAGAGGGGAGAAACCATGCAGTATTTAACCTTCTGTATTTGATTTTTTTCACTTAGCATTATAGTCTCAAGTTCCATACATTTTCCTACAAATAACTCAAATTTATTTTTATTGCCAAGTGAAACTCCACTGTGTCTATATACCCCATTTGTTTATTTGCTTTTTTCACTACCCACCTGTAAAAGCTCTATTTTCTTTCTGTAGTTCAGACTGCACTACATTTCAAGTTTTGTACTTTCTGGAACTTCCATGCATATATACTTAATTGATCTGGTTTTTTTCTCCTGTTAATCGGTCTTATGTCAAATTAATTTTTATCCCAACCAGAAAATCTGGAAGAAAAGGCATTTTCCTTTGACTATAACAATCATCTGACTTTTAAGTCTTGGCATTCAGTTGTATCTATTATACAAACATCCCAGAGGCAGCTTACCATCATTTATACATAAAAAATTATATCTAGTGGTTCGTTGGCTTCCAAACTTAATTTGTTTGATGATTTTAGGGAAAAAGCTGTATTTGTGTTTGTGTGGAGACTATAGCTATGGTTGTTTGTCACTTGAGGGGTTTGCGAAAGGAATCAAAATTTTGTTTGCGAACCAAATTGTATGCAAACAGAAGCATTTGTGAACTGAGGCACAGTATTACTATACTAGACTTTATGGTCTAGGAACCAGGTCCTATTTCATCTTTGGTACATTCTTGAGAAATATACAGTGTAGACTAAGCCTGTTTACATCTGGTCCTCATGGAACCTTCCTCCTGTTCCTCCTCCTCACCTGGAGCGGCTCAGTCTTGCTGACCCCAGGGTGTCATTGCAGCACTCCTGGATAATAAATTCTCCAGACTTGTTACTGTATACATGTGGTAACTATCTTTTTCCCTGAAAACCCTAATATTTATTTTTATTATATGCAACCCATGCCTTAAATATTAGTTAACTGAAAATTAAGTAATTTGGATACAGTCTACACATTTTAGAAGGGTTCAAATATTTTCAAAATAGGCTAAAAGAACTTCTTGTAAGTAGATGGCATGCCTGTCTTATAAATTGGCTAAAATAAATATTATGTATATGATTGACCATAACTGTCCTAAAAGGTAAACCATAGATCTAAACTCTATGTGGTACAGGATGACTAAACCACTAGTCAGTGTAGTTGTTTCTATCAAAGTATTATGGAAAATCATCTTAGCTTCTTGGGTCATTAACATATATTGAAAAAATGAAACTAAATATAGTTTATAGATACTGGGGACTTCCTGATATTTAGATGAGATAATACAGTATTGAGCATTTAAAAAATAGTCTCTCTCCACACATACATTTGAAACTTTGAAATATTTCAAAAAGTCAATTTGCCCTTTTCAGGAAGATAGTACATAGAATGAAATTTACAGTTATGTCCAAACATGGCTTTAGAGGACATGGCATTCTCTAATGACTACCGTTAGAGAGTAACATGTCAACTCCTGTTCATTCCTAGGCTTTTTTTTTTACTCATTACTTTTCCATTTCTTTTTGTGCTCTCTATTCATACTTGTCAGTGCAAACTATTTGCTTTCCAAACATACCTTACAGATCCAGGCATCTTTATAGTTCCTGCTTAAGTGTGTCACTAGCTGCAAAGGAAAGAATTTTTCATTGAGAGCCAGAATATGCTGGCACCTCACCTGTGCATCCGGGACTAGTATCATAGACTTGTCCTTAAGACGCCTTTTGTGAACAGCTATTGTGGCCAAAATGTTGTGTCAATTCATCTCTGTTTGGGGATTTTCCTGGTAGCTGAACCAAGGATGTGGTTTAATGGAAATTCAGTTTTATTGCACATTGTGGGTATATTTGCATATTGTCTTGGAGAAATGGCTTTAAAACGGGAGCTCATTTTTAGGCGACTGCTTTTCTTTGGTTGCACTGATGGAGAAGAGCTTATGAAAAGAGGCTGAAAGCTGGAGGTGTGTGACTGCTGCTTTCCTTTGCTGTGCCTTTTTCATTGCCTGTCTTCAACATCTTTACTTCACTACCCACGTGTCGCCTGTGCTTAGCCATGAGGTGATATATCCTCTCCTATTCCAAAAACATTGATCTAAGTCTCCCTCCTTCCATTTTTTAATAAATCTTAGTGAAGCAATATAACATTCCAGGTCAGTCCTGGAGTGCTGTTCTGGCCTTGCTGGAGTGGCTGCTGCAGAGCATGGAAACTTGCTGGCACAGTATTGCAAAGTGACTCTGTGGGGGCTGGACGACTTCCAGCCAGCAATGAACCACAGCCAAGAAACGCCAATATGGATAATGCAAACAAGAGAGATTTGGGGCACATTTCGATTTAACCATCTGATTTAATTGACAGAATAAATGCACCTGTCAACGGGTAATATTCTTGTGATTAGTTTTGGCTGTGATGATGAGAGGATGTTAAAAGAATGTCAGAACAACCTGTCCTGGGACTCTTACAGGCAGTTTTGAGCAACGGAAGGTCAGTGTTTAGCTAGTTTCAAAGAAGTAGGATTATTCTCCTATAATGTAAAGGTATTTTATGTAGACAGTTAATGTTTTATTTGACGTTTTCCCTCTATGCTTAGCCTTCATCACAAATCAAAGTACAGGACAGCGGCACACAGAGGGAATTGGTTTTTGAATCAGCCTCTGTGGCTGCTGGGGGCTATCCCCATTAGGAAATGGAGACTCTAGGAGTGAAGCCTAATGTTGCACCTGATAACCCCACTTTGCTCCAAGTTGGGGTTCTTGCACTACTGGAGTAAGTTATGTAAGTAGAATTTTACTGGGATAAAGTCTTTAATTAAAATTGTTTACTTCAGAGAAAATGTTGTTCTTACAAAAAGCATATCACTTAATGTTCTCTCTTCAATTATTACCCCATGTGCAACCTCACCCCAATATCTTCTCTAGAAATTGTGTTTTGGATATAGTTTATGGTAGTCTTGTCTTGGCTCTTAAGCCTTGACTTCTCCATACTGTTTTACACTGTTGAGTGCTCTCTTTTTGAAATTGTCATCTCCTTTAACCTAAGTTCCTGACAGTCTCCTCTCTTTTTTCAGGCTTGTTGTCCACTGGCCACTCACTGATTTTAATCTTTAGTTAACCAATAAAATTTGTGTGTATTTACATGTACATCATGAAGTTTTGAAGTATATTCTGTGGTGAGAACACTTAAAAATTGCATTCTTAAACATTTTAAAAAATATAATACTGTTATGGATAATAGTCACTATGTTGTACAATAGATCTCTCAAACTTATTTCTGGTATCTAACTGGAATTTTGTATTCTTTGACCAATTTCCCCTCAGCGTCTCCTAACCAGCATTATACTCCCTACTTTTATAGTTCAACTCTCTTATATTCTCTAAAAAACTAAGCATATTTGTGCTCCTGTTACTGGCTACTTGTTCTTTACCTACTCACTATAGCAATTATCTAAACTCTCAGGTCTATTCTCCTTTTACTTTTCTTTTTGAGTCTCCCACTCCCATATCTGTGGTATTCCTCCTCATCCTTCCATAGATATCTCCTACATTTGCCTTCAGAAGAGACTGTGTACCAACTTCCTGGCCACGTAACTGTCTGACCCAGACTGAACACATCCTTATGACTTTTCCATTTCTATTGCTGGCCAGTATCCTGGATTCACTTAAAATCTCTAAGTCATGAAACTAAACCTTGGGAATAGAAACATCTTTAAGTGTCTGATGCAGGCAATGGATTTTATTAGACATATACTCATAGAAACCTATATTCAAGAGTAATTTGTAATCTGCACATCATTAGCTTGTTAAGATTTACCACTTTTTGGTTAACGACCTCCTCTCCTGAATGTCCCTGAATTCTTATTTTTCCTACATGTAGCCCGTAGCCAAAAGTGGTAGGACAATGTTTTTTAAAAGCAGAATCATAAATTCAAAGAATCATTTGAATTGCCTCAATCTGTCCTCTCTGAATTAGAATTTATTTGGATGAGACATAGAAACATACATTGTTTGAAACAGGCTTAACTTAGCTTGCAGTCCATCACCACGAAGTGTGTGGTCACAAGTGAACCTTCCATCCATTTTCCTATTTATATTCTCTTTGCCAAGACCATACCGCAACTTTCCTTACTTTTTCCTGGGATATTGTAATAACTATTGTTACTGATGGATTAGTTGATGCCATGTGCTTTTATGCATTTTTTTTAAATTTAATGCTTGTGGTGGATAAGCTAACTGGTGGTCAATTTCTTACACCCAGCTGAGTTAAACTAGTGTGGTGCTGGGTGTAAGAGGTCCACCTGAGAATTATTACCAGCAGCACCAAGGCAGAACACGGGAAGCTGTCAGAGTGCTGTTAGGGATGCTGTTTTGGAAACTGTTGGGGCTGTTGAAAGCTGCTAGTTCTCTTGGTCTGTTCTGCTCGAGGACATTGTCATGCTGGCTTTCTCAGTGAACTTTGAAGGAGCTCTGGTCCTCATCTTGAGCATCACTTTCTGGCTCCAGAGGGGAAGATGGTGCACTGCTCAGTCTCATGAAGCTTGTTGCTTTGACTTTCCTTGGATTTCCTCATCGCTGGAGGAGCACGGGACCTCACTGTTGCTGAGGATGGATGTGATACTTTTGGGGGAGCTTGGTGCTTACCTTGAGCATTGCTTCCTGGCTCCAGTTCAGGTCCCTCAGCTTGCTAGCACAGATCCTTCATCCCACTGTCATAGACTTCCTATCTTCTATCACTGACCTTTGGGCCTTTCTAGCACAGATCCTTGAAATAGGCCTGCATGAGACTGTGTTGTGGGCTCTGGGCCTACAGTTGGACTGGTAAGAGCCATGTTATGAGCTGGATTCTCAGCTGGATTCTTTAGTATTTAGTGTGTAGAAAGATTTCCTGCACTTGTAGTGTGTGATTCTTGGGTGATTCATTATAAAATGCTATTGCAATACATGTCCTGTAATATATTGTTCTACTTGCAAAAACCCCAAACTGAGATAATGGTCATCATTTCTTATGAGATAAGAAATATTAATTTATTGTTTAGTTGTCAAAAATTAACCTAAGGAAGGTCAGGTAAGTTGCTCACAGTTACATGGCTAGTAAGTGATTGTTCTGAAATTTAAAGCTAAAGTTAGGGAGTTCCAAAGTTAGATCCCTCTCTGGAGCACTGCACAGCTCCTCATTGCTGTGTCCTCTCTGCCTGCTCTCTCCCCATCATTCTTTAGTTGTTTCCAGATTAATTTTACTAAATGCCACTCCTGCCAACATTTATGATATTTTTATTGCTTTGCATTTTATTTTTATTTGTATATTAATTTTATTGAGAAAGAATTAGCAATGAGACAGTTTCAAAACAGGTTAGTAGGACAGTTACAATAATTAATACATTGCATATTGTTGTCTTCATAGTAGTTATTCATAGTACAGGATGCAGACATTACATCTTCTCTAAAGACTATTAGTTCAAAACTTTCTTCTCATTGAGCTAAGAGAAAGTAACTGTGTATCTATGCTATTTTGTATGTACAGATGTATATATATTTTTTCCACTTCAAAATGGTCCTTAATTTATAATCCCCTTTTAATATTTATGATAAATCCCATCATCTTACATTCAATTTTTTTCCTGTCCATTACATTATGGGATCCTTAAATTCATGAGCTAAGTCAATCCTGACAAAGAATATTAAAATAAATAATACATATTTTTGATAAATAATATCATTTATCAGAAAAATTTAGTGATTTCCTATTGGCTACTGAGTACTTTCCCCTTAGTAAGTCATATAGCTTCTTTTATTATATTTAATCTCTTTTCTAACATTCTTTGAGCTAAGAATTTCCTAGGTTGTTTTCAAGTGTACTTTAACAAATGTGATCTTTTCTTATTTAACTTTTTCTCTCTCTATTTTTGCTATTCTTTTGGCATAATACTTGTTTCTGCTCACTACATTGTTAAACACCACTAGTCATTCAAGACCCAATCCGAACATCACATTCCCTATTCCTCTATCCAGAGCTGTTTATTTTTGGAATCATTACAGTGTTAGGTACCACTTTTAAGGTACTAGTTTCAATTCTTTCTCTTGTATACTTGTATACACATCAATCTTAACCTATGATATTGTAAATCCATTAACAACTGTAATGTCTTAATTTTACTAACCATATATGTTTCTAAGAAGGCATTATGTGTGGAAGATAAGTGAAATTTATTTATCTGTATTTATCTGCATTTCTGTTAATTCTATGCCTAAGACTTAAATGAAGACAACCAAAAAACATTTTAAATAAGACATCTTTGCTGTGATATGTATAGGACAAATACTTACAATACCTTAAAACATGATACTCTAAGTGAAATAAGTCTATAAATTATAACTATAGTAGGAAAGACAGAGCTGAAAACATTGCTAGTAAGTATATCTACTTGGTGCCCATTATCCTGGTATCCTGGATGGACTGTAGCAAAAGTTTTTATACCTATAAACCTTAAAGCCAAATCAACATTGATACCATGAGTAGACTTTGAATTCCACATAATTCTTTATTCTTCTGAGTGGGCTGATTCTGAGCTGGTTCTTTTAATCTGCTAGAAGTACAGTATCATTAATGGTAACTTGAATTGGATTTGAATCTGGAACCTATGAAAGATGCCATCACTTTAACACAATCTTTGCCAAAAGAAATGTTAACTAAGCTCACAATTTAAGAAGTATGAGGAATATCAGAGAATCCTCTGAATTCAAGTGACTATTTATTATTGAAAGAACTAAATACTTGAACCCCCCTCTCATCAATCTCTAGAGATTAGATCCAGTGATTAACCTTTCCAGCTATCAGATAATGTCACCAGTTTGCTGCTGAAAGTGCATTTATGAAGGTGTAAACAGTGTTACAAAAAAAGGAAGATTTTTAATGACAGTCTCAGAGTTCAACAATTGTTTACAATAGTTTATAAAACCCAGCATTAACTGCAGGTACTCTTGGCGTAACTAATTTTATGATCTGGTTTTACTTGCTGAAACTGTCCTCTATAACTGAATAGAGGACAATGAAGGGAGACCAAGTGGCTGAGTCCAAGCATGCCCTACATTTGCCACATCTTTACACCACTCTGAGATGACTGGGTAAGTGGTAGTGGCTCAGAGTAGCCATGGAACAAATAATTTAGAACTTCATGAATTTACATGAGAGAGCGAGAATAGAGACTGTGGTTGGGGCAGTCTTGAAAAAAAATTTTTGTGAACATACAACTGTAAATACAGTTAGATACTGAGATAGATACAGACAGATACTAAAATAGATATATTAGCACAGGGGCTTGTTTTCTTCTGGATTGTTGGTTGTTACCATTTGTGTCTAGATGTCTGCCCAAAACCTCATGAAGTTGTGATGTGGCTTCTAGAGTTTTTGATTGATCCATGGTCCAGTGCTGGGATTAAGGGTATGAGTGTTACACCCAGCCTGGAGCAGATAGCCTTCATTCAATATAGCGGGGGGAAAGAGGCTTGCTCTCTGCCATTCCTCTCTTTGCTCTTGTTGCTTTTGCTGTCTGCAAAAGAGAACTTTTGCTCTCTTCCTGAGCCACTCTGCTTTGTAGACAGCTGAGTATGTACTGAAACCTTAAACTGTGAGCTAAATAAAACTTACCTTCCTTAATTTGGGTTGTTTGGTATTTTTGTCTCAGCAATGAGAGAAAAGTAACTAAGACATTGAGTAAAAGTGATTATCTAGGTCAGGTTCAGGAAGCCTTCAAAGAACAAGATAATGTTTATCCCATTTTAAACTTTAGTTATTGTTTAAAATCCAAAACAGGAATGTGGGAAACAGCTACCTTGCATCAAAATATAATCACAATAGATAATTTAACTTGGGTTTTTACCCACTGTAAATATGAAAATAGATTTTTTAAAGTGAAGGAGCCCCCAGCATGAAGTTTACATGGAAAGAGTAAGTACAAACATATCAGAATGTCTTAAAATAATTAATCATGATCTTGAAAATGATCCCATACAACTTTCCTCCAGTTGCTTCAGTTGTCTTTTGTTTCTAAGACTAAAGCCCCAGGTCTCCTTACCATGCTCCTGTCTTTGGCACTCTTCCTTCTCTCCTTTCAGGTCCTTCTGGTTTACCATACAATGCTCTGTTAAAATAATTTTCATAGTAAATGCATAAGGCATAGATTGTTATATGTAGAGTTAGAATTTTACTTAAATAATATTTTTACCTTATACTAAGTGATTCTCCTTGATACTTTAGTTCAGTATTCCCAAAACTTGAGTCTAGGGCAAGTGTGTGGGAGAGCATCCACGCTCTCCTGCACCCTCTGGACCTCCCTGGACCAAGCCCAGGACTGCCCCATGAGTGAGACTTTCTGCCTCACTCTCAGGACCCCTCCACCCCTCTAGAGTCAGCCCAATCCCAGGCCCAGCAAATGTGGGAGAGCTTCCGTGCTCCCCTGTGCCTGCTGGACATCCCTGGACCAAGCCCAGGCCCACATCATGAGTGAGACCTTCCACCATGCTCTCAGGACCCCTCCACTCCTTCAGAGCCAGCCCAAGGTCACAGCATGAGTTAGAAATTCTGCCATGTTCTCGGGACCCCTGCAGACCCAGCCAAAGCCCAGGCCTGCTGATTGTTGCACCAAAGCTCTACACCGGAGGTCAGAAGACAGTGCTATACAAAATGACAAACAAAAGGAGCAAAATGCAATCTGAGGCCCCAACCCCACCCAGAACAAGTACAGAGGACACTAGCACAGAAGAAATTGGGAATTACACAGCTGAAATGTCTGAATCAATAGCGTCTGAAGTAAAGAAACAACTGCAGAAAGGTATAGCACAACTCAGATCAGAAATAACCTCTGAAATGAAAAAAGAAATCTCTGAATTGATAGCATCTGAAGTAAAGAATCAAATGCAGAAAAATATAGAGGAAATCAGATCAGAAATAATCTCTGTGGTAAAAGAATTAATAACTTCTTCTCAAGAAGACACCAATAAAAAAATAGAGGAGATTAGAAAAATGACGGATTCCTTGAAGCAACAATACTGATGAGCAATATTTGAAAGAAATAGATTGCATGAAGCAGAGCCAAAGAGATATAGAGGAACTTAAAATCTCAATCACAAGCTTGCAAAACCGTTTGAGAGAAAGTGAAGATAGCGTTTCAGATCTTGAAGATACCATTGCAGCTAGTGAAAAGGTAAGAAAATATCTCTTTAAAAATACTAGGATGCAGGAAAAAATAATTCATCACCTGCAAGATGATGCAAAAATGAACAATGTGAGACTAATAGGCATCAATGAGGAAGAAGGAATCAATACAAGTCATATAAAAATGATATGGGCAGAAGTAATATCAGAAAACTTCCCAAATATGGGGAAACAATCTGACATTCAGTTAACCAAAGCATACAGAACTCCAAATAACTTCAACCCAACTAAAAACACACTGAGACATGTAATAAGCAAGATCTCAGAAATCCAGCATGAGAACAATATACTGAAAGCTGTTAGAGAAAAGAAACATCACATTTAAAGGAAAGCTCATCAAAAGTAATGGCAGACTTCTCTTCACAAACCATGAAGTCAAGAAGAGCATGGAGCAGAGTACTTCAAATCCTTTATGAAAACAAATTCCAGCCCAGACTACTATACCCTTCAAAACTTTCTTTCAAGTTTGATGGAAAAGTGAAATAATTCCTTGACAAAGAACAACTAAAGAATTTCATGATGACACAGGCAACCCTACATAGACTTCTAAAAGATGTTCTAGAGAGGGATCAAAATGATCAGGACTCCACGAACGAGAACAGAAGGAACCCACTAAATATGGCAAACAATTAAACACAGGAGAAAAAGGAGCAAAGAACAGCAGGGAAAACCTGAGTCTAGAAAGCAAAAAACATAGGTTAAAACTATTTCTTCAGTTGTCATGGTTAATATGTATTTTGCTTTTCATTAGTAAAGTTTGAAAAATCAGATATGAAGATCCAATAGTTAAAATAAGAGGTTGGAACTCTCTTCCTCTTTTAAATATTTTTATTAATGAATTCATTAAAAAAAAATGAAAGAGGTGGGCTGGGGAGATGGCTCAGAGGAATAAGCACTTCTCTGGCAAGCGCAAGGACCTGAGTTCAATCCCTAGTTCTGCAAAAATAAATAAAT
>NW_004524654.1:11689496-11713703 GCF_000260255.1 Octodon degus
CGATTTGATTTGAAACTGTCTCATTGCTATCTGTTTATCAATCAAATTTTGAAAAAAAAATGCATTCTCAGTATGATAACAGTGTTCTTTTTAAATGAAATGGAAAAATGATTCCTTAAACAGGATTTGAATGTGATCATCCTGAAATTCACAAAAGGGCTTTCTTTCCTTAAATATTCATTAATTGTGAAGATACAGTGTTAACAGGACTAAACCACACACCCCACTAAGTGCTGAACTACAAGTAGGTAAATTTATTAGAGTCCTGAATTTACTTTATTCTACTTTATGATCAAGAGAATTCTGCCATTTGTCATTCTTATTCTTGAGAATATTCACTTCGTATTAGAGGTTATATGGAAAAATACAGTTTTGAAAGTTATTTCCTTGCTTCTGGCTCAGTGTGCCTGGGATTAAATTTTGCTGGGATCAGTAGTAACATGAATTTAACTTAATGTTAAAGAAAAAAAAATATTGAATATAATTTTTCAATAAACATAGGCAGTAAATTATGTTTCCTTGTTCTTGATCTAAGACATCATGCATCTATAATTCTGTTACCTAGAAGTCAGGTGAAACAAGACATTAAGTTTGATATTTCAGAAGTATGTTTTCATTTCATTAGTATATTCTTAAAAACCAAGGAGTTGTCAGACTCAAGCAAATAGAAGAGCAAAAGGTACAAATTGGTATTTTGAATGTGTGGGTATAAGAGTATGCAACATGCAGGTCACAGTACTGCAGAGGTTTCTTCTCCTCTTCACTGTTTCCCACACACAAAATGTATAGGTTCATGATTTTACAGTACTTCAAAAAGTGTGGAAGATTTGAATTTTAAAAATTTGGTAACTTCTAGATTAATAGTGCATAACAGAGAAGAAAAAATGAACCTCTCAAGAAGCACATACTTTACACCGGCAGATGTGTTTCCAGCGTTTAGGCCCCTGTCACGGCACACCACCATCTCCAGCTCTTGTGTGCCTGTGGAGGGCAACTTCTATGAAAACAGAGGAGCAAGTGGAGGAAACACTGACTCAGGCAGTGCTTTCAGATTTCTTACTAAGAATTCTTCCTTTTGAATGCAAGAACAGACTGTGTTCAAATTGATTCAAGCTTGACGCTTTCAACTAGGATATAAATCTGCCCTGCTCACCTTCCAAAAGATAATCTCAAATCAGTTTATGGGATTAGTACAGTTACCCTGTAAATCACTTAATGGTATCTGAAGCATTTTCAGGAGAACTAGCTGCTTCAGGGTATTTCCTTCTATTTTATTCCCTACAGTAAGGTTCTTATTTCATCTTACAAAGTCTAAAGAAAGAAGGATTGTTGCCTCGAATGTTACAGGTAACCTTGTGACTCTAACCCTGACATTATACCTTTAGAAAAAAATGAAATCTTAGTGAAGCTTTACATGATTTTTTAAAAAAAGCATGCAGTTTTTGATAAAAGAAGATATATATTGTTTTCTATGCTTGTATTTGAAAGAAAGATGAACATTTCATAAAAGTTTAAAAATTCACTCAATGGATTTATCAACTGATATCAACAACTGATATGTTGGCTTGTGTTTCATTTCTTAAAAGCAGGCTAAGAAAGGCATTCTTAATAATTATATATATATATATATACACTATATATACAGTTTTATATCTCTAACAGAAGTTCTTGAGTTCTTTTTTTAAAAAAAATTATCTCCTTTGATTCACTCAGTAAACATAATTCATGTGTCTAGTGTGCATCACATTCTGCAGTATGCACTGGGGATTAATGCTGTGAGGTCCCTATCCTGGGAGACCCCTCAAAGACATCACTTATTTCTTGAATGATTATGTTACAGTGTTTCAGAGAATATGTATCTTTACCTTTGGGTATGAAGCTACAGTGGTCCTTTGGTATCCATTGTTAATTGATTCTGGGAGACACAACAAAATCCAAAACAACAACTACCAACGAGATTGTGTTACCTGGAAAAGATAGCAAGTTGTGAGTCAATTGGCACCAGCAAGTTCTAGTATGCACCTGTGTACCAGGTCAAAATTTTTGAGTTAAAATACACTGAGTACCAAATGTGATGAGTTTTAAAACAGTTGAGTATCAAGGTATTGAACTATATACAACATTTTTATGTGATCTTTTTCATAAAATTGGAAGAATAAAAAAGGTTCTATGCATAATTAAGTTCAAACAACAAATTTCCATATTTGTCTATATCATTCTACTAATTGTTATATTAATACTGTGTGTTTTGTGGATTTACATTTTTGTTTCAATGTTGCATTTCGTGTGTCACTCATTTAAATTGCACATTTTATATCTTTTCACAATTGCATTTCTAGAACAAGGGAATTTATTTCATATTCAGGTATCTATAAACTGCACAGCTTCAGTGTCTTCAGTTTTCTTTCCTTCAGTGTGTACTAGAGCTGAAAAAAATAGCACTTTGCCATTTGAGTATTTCTATATTAACATAAGGGAGTCTGAGAAGGTGATTTTTTTATATTTTTGAGATTTTATGCTGTATAAAATTTATTAGTTCTCACATAGTCATTTCTGGATATTTATAGTCCCATTTGTCAAGTTTACTAGCATCCAAATTACTTTAAATATATTTTGAATTTTATATAATTACATTAGAGTTGCATTGAAATTTTCTGGAATAAGTGCTTTATTAGCTTTTAGGCCACATTAAAATTTGTTCATTATCTCAAATGAGAAATTTACGTGGCAATTATTGTACTGTTTGCACAGAATTGAATAAGTAAGAAGAAGGGCAATTTTGATGAATTGAAATTGCACGCCAGATCCCACAACACGTCTTGTGGTGGAGTGAGCATCTTCCGTTCACACAAATATCCTCTGGAAAATGAGTGTCGGGAGTGATATATGGCACCCTTGTAGGGAAGGGGGAGAAACAGTGAAGATGAAACATGCTTGAAACAAATGAAAAAAATATGATGCTTTTGAGTGAAAAGTACATTATGAAAACATAATCTCCCTTGATGGATAATTATTGTAAACATTTGTAATTAAGTGTAACTTATAGGAATATATATATATATATATATATATATATATATATTTACAAAAGGTAAGCACACAATTCAAAGGATTTTTATAATTAAACATATTCACTATTAGAAGTTTCTAATTCTTTACCAGTCTCATCAACACTTGATGTATTTAATTCTTTTGGTTTTAGCAATTTTGTTAAGCATGTAATTGTCATTATGAGATTAGTTGGAATTTTGCTGACAACTAATATTTTGAGCATATGTTCACTTTTTTATCAGCCAATTTGATAAATTGTCTTCTTGAATAACTCTTCAGATCTTTTGCCTGTTTATCTTCTGTAATTTTGAAAATTGATTTATATATTGTCTTTGTGTAGCTTATAAATTAATAGTTTATTAAATACATATTGAAATTATTTTGTGATTTGTGATTTGACATTTGGTGCCTTTTGATTAAATGTTTTTAATTTATTATGGTGCACATATCTTTTTTTCATGAGTAGTACTTTTTATATGCTGTTCAAGAAATTTTGTGGGCCAGGGAGATAGCTCAGTAGAATAAGTGCCTGCCTGGTAAGCACAGGGTCCTGAGTTCAATCCCCAGTAATGCAAAAAAAAAAAAAAAAAAAAAAAAAAAAAAAAAAGAAAAAAAAAATAGAAAGAAAGAAAGTAAAAAAGAAAGAAAGAAATTTTTCTCACATCAAGGTCTTTAAAAAAATTTTTTTTGGTACAGGGTCTTGATACACAGCTCAGACTTGTAGTGATTCTCCTGTCTCAGTCTCCCCAGCACTGGGATTACAGGCATGCACCACCACACCTGGTTTCTGTGGTTGGCTTGGCACAGGGCCCACATGACATATGGTAAAGGGGTTGAACCCAGGTCCTTGCACTTGCCAGGCAACCACTTAGACTGCCAAACTATCTCTCTATCCCCTCACATCAAGGTCTTAAAAATGATCTTAAATTTTATTACCTCTTCTATTTAGTTTCAACCCATTGCCAGGGTTTCCTATTTCCAGTTTTGATAAAGTATATATTTGAATAAAAAATAAACTAGAAAAAATGGGTGTATAAAAACTATTAGTACATGATGTTGTAAAAAATTGCCAGATATATATTTGCTAATTCTAGGCATGCCTAGAATAGGCACATAACATACCATAAAGAAATGGTATATTAAATTATTTAAAATATACATTAATGACTCACAGTATACGTCCAATCACAAAGACTCATCAGACTGTAAGTATCAGACGCAACCTTGTGATCATATTTCTAAGACTATAAATGAACTAATGGAACAGAACAGCAAGTCCAAAAATAGTACTAATAGGAATACAAGTGAACCTTACAATAAAAACATTGCGATGAAGTGGGGGAAAAGTTTTGTCCATTGAACACTGATGGAAGAAAGATACATTGGGACCTCTACTCAAACCTTAAAAATGATCAATTCCAGTGAGTTCGGCACTATTTTATTCATATATGTATTCATATATACACATTAGTATTTTTCACTTAATTGGACAGTCTAAATAGGAAAGGTAAAATAAAACAGGACAATATCTAAAATGAAGTCTTTGGGTGCAATATAACATCAGAATGTTTCCTATTACTCTTACAATTCTTTTATAAAATTTAAGAGGCTTTACAAAACCTTTTAGTAAAACCTTAAGATAAACACATAGTATGTTATATAAGCAATAGATTGGTATGGTATATCAAAACTAAAAAGACTATGTTATGTATGATACAAATACAAATACAAAACTAGTAGTTTGAACAGAAAGAACAATCATTTATATTAAAATAAACAAATAAATGAATTAAAGTTAGAGTTAGAAGAAAATTACTGCGTTTGATAAAAACAACAATGCTTCCACTTTTTCATATTAACTAGACACCCTGATGTATTTTCATATTAAATGATGTTCACCCAATTCTCCCTATTTTAATTTCTTTTACTGATTTCAACTTACTTAATGGAGATCTCCTTGGAAACTGAATGGAACAAAAAAGGGAAAGGAAGGCTCCCTGCTTCACTCCCCCTGCCTGTGTGCCACGAGAACTGTTTCGCTGTGCCATGCTGCCTTGGCTTGGGGCCAGCCAACAAGGAATGGAAACCTTCACACAGTAAACTAAAATAAATCTTTCTTCCTTTAACTCACGAGTGTTGAACATTTTATTCCAGTAATGAGAAATTAACTAAGGATGTGATCATTCAAGATATAACTGCAAAATTTCCTTTCAATATATTAAGTAAGCTGACTAACAGATCTACTGTGGATACTTAAAATAACAGAAAAATGCTGCACATGAAGTCCTTCTTGCAGTAAACTATTAATTAGTAGATGTGGAAGGTATGGTAGAGTCAGAAAGTGCAATTTGACAGCTATCATAATAATAGTTCAGGCAAGAAATATTATTAAAGACCTACAACCAGTGAAACTTAGTAGAATGAAAGGGATTTTTAACAGAGCTTCAAAGTACTTGTCTACAAAATAATTACGAGTAGAAATAGTTTCCTTAAAATAGAGAAATATAGTTTTTATTTTCAAATGTCTACTCTTTTTCAGGGCATGTGAGAGTTGTCAGTATCCTGATCTGATCAAATTACTTTCTATTTACAAGCTCTCTTCCCAAGAGCTTAGAAGCATATTGGAGCCTCCTTCCAGCCCACTTGGACGTCTCCTCAGAGGGGGTTTGACTACTATGGAGCTTAGTTATTCTTTTTGATGCCCTGTTGTTATGTTTTTAAATATTTTAAAAACATTTTATTAAATGTGTTTTGCTTCCTATTTCTTTGTCCACTAGACATTAAAATCATAGCCCTAAGCTAAGACATTAAAGTAACAGGAAAAATAGTTTTTGACACTTTCCATTTTTTAATTGTTCTATTCATTTTATTCAAACATATCAGTTAGATGATCAACAAAGGCATCTTTTCTAAAATGAGCCTTACTTAAAATTTAGTAAACATATTCATACTTTTATCAACATTTCAGTTAAATTGCCCTAAAATCATTTTGGTTTGTGGGAAATTTATTTTTATTTATTTATTTATTTGTTTGTTTACAGTACCAGCAATTGAATTCAGAACCGCTTGACAGGCAAGCCCTTATTCCAGTGAGCTATCTCCCTGACCCCCTATTTTTTATTTATTTTTATTTTTTAGACAGGGTCTTACTATGCAGTTCAGGCCAGCCCTGTGCCCACTTTTGCAGCCCCAGGCTGATGTTGAACTCGAAGTGGTCCTCTTGTCTCTGTCTCCTGACTTCTGGGATTGCATATTGGAAATTTTAAATCCTTCTCAAAATTATTAAAACATGCAGCATATAAAACATGTTAAACTTGAAACCTCAAGAGCTGAGCATTCTCCTTGCTTGATGATATTCATTTATTTTTAAAGTGGAAGTTTCAATGATGATATCTAAAACATATTGATAAATAAACTTTGGCACAACCATATAATAAAATACTATTCTCTGATAAGTAATTAGCTACTGAGCCACAAAAAGTCATAGAAATACTTTAAATATGTTACTAAGGAAGTGGAGTCAGTGTGATAAAGCCTTCATATTTCTTTTTTTCTTTCTTTAAAACTTCCTTCTTTGTTGACAGGTAAATTGTTTAAAAATGTCCTCATGATTCAATAATTACAAGACTGACTTGATAAGTAAAAACTACAAATCCAAGAGGTGTCTGCAGCTAAAGAACAGAGAGGGCAAGTGGGGCAGGCAGGTGCTCACTCAGCCAAGCGCGGGTGCTGAACAGCGGGGCTCAGCATGCTAACTGGCAGGAGGGCAGGAGAATGGGTGCCAGTGTGAGTAAGCTGTGCCTGCTGCTATAGTTAATCATAAATTTTTAATGGGCCACAGACTGGATCCCTCAACACAGAGCAAAGGGGAAGGTAAAGTTAAATACTTGTGCAAACATCACTACCCCATGGGCAGGGATCAGTGTGCATGAGGGTATTGGGTGGTTCTATGTGATCCCTAGATACTAATATTGGGGGCTACATGGGGTGAGAAACGAAGGAGCATGTCCCAATGCTTGCTGCTCAGTTTCCTGAGGTCTGACTTCCTTTCAGCCCAGTAGACTAGAGGGGTTTCCCTATATCAACACACTTTTTGTCTCTGTGGAAGCAGGTAAGCACAAGTGGGAGCAGAGTACTACTGCATTCCCAATAGAAGATAATAGTGCCACTTCATGGCTGTGACACAGTATAGACTCACATAGATGGGACATGATGTCACTGGTTTCAGGCCTCATCCACAGGCAAGAGGGCAGCAGGACTCTGGCAGCTGGCTGAGGAATGGATAAATGAATGCAAAAGACAAACATAACTTCTACCCTCCTGTCTAAGATTTTAGTGACACTAGGAACATACTCAACTTCCTACTGTCCTCCTAAGATTATTTTTATTTCTTTTGCATAATTTTATTGAGAAAGAAATAGCAATGAGACAGTTTCAAACCAAATTGGTAGGACAGTTTCAATAATTAACACATTGCATACATTCTTCCTAGTGGTTAATTGCTGTACAAGATGCGGACTTGATATCCTATTTAAAAACACCATTAGAACAAATCCCTCTATTCATTAAGAGAATGTAACTACATATCTATCCTAACCACATTGAATACACAGATACAAAATGGACATTCATCTGTATCCGCTTTTGTTCTTAAGTTCCATCATTTAAATATTATAGGTGTGTAAACTCAGCAAAATATTTTAAAAGAGTTCAGTAGTCCATAATAGTATTGGGTCTTCCACTTCACTGGAAATGTCAGAAATTGTTGACCTGAGTCCCATACAGCTCAACATAACACCATGGCTTTACTTATTATACTTCTTTTTTATGCTTTTCTGCTGGATGGTTAAGATCAAGGTAAAGCAGAACCTATGCAACAAGAGTTGTAGCTTTTGGGTCTTAAAAGGTCAGTGAAATCCCCTCAGGATTTATCCTGAGATTCTGTACCTCAGATTGTAGAACCTTTGTCAGTGTCAGCCATGTGGATGAGTCACCGCCATTGCTTGGCCAATGTGCTGTCTGTGAAAGCCTGAGAGAATGTTTTCTCTCCATGTGACTCTCCTTATGTCCTCCTAAGATTTTAGTAACAGTTTTATGTATTTGGTACAGGGTTTCACTACACAGTTCAGACTCATAGTGATCCTCCTATTTTCAACCTCCCCAGCACTGGGATTACAAGCATGCACCTCCACACTTGGACTCATTCACTGGCTCAGGGTGCCCTGGGGCCAGGACCTGTGCAGCATGTGGAACTATGGATTGAACCCTGGTCCCTGCACTTGCCTAAGCAGGCACTTAGTTTGCTGTGCTATCTCACCAGCCCTAGAAACAGTTGTAAGAAGCAAGGAAAGGACTAGTACTGAGGCCATGTCAGTAAGCAGGCCAAGTGGTCCTAGATCCTGTAAAGAAAGCTGACATTACCAAGCCTGAGTGGTGCAGGAGTAGAAGTATGTGATGGTCCTTCATGAAGAACTGGAGCTGTGCCACTACACATTGTGCATACAATCTGATCTACTACCATGACAATGTGGCATATAACTGGTTATTTAAAGAGATTTTTTTAATCTCATATGTACAAATTCATTCTGTATCTCCTTGGACAAAACTAAAGGTTCCTATTTTGTGTTTCCAATTATATGGCATTTTTATTTTATTTATTTATTTATTTTTACTTTATGTATTTGGTACATGGTCTCACTACACAGCTCAGACTCATAGTTATCCTCCTTTTTCAGCCTCCCCAGTGTTGAGATTACAAGCATGTACCACCATGCCGGATCTTGGTGGCCAGCTATGCTGGCCCAGGGTGGGGCCAGCACTGTATGTGGTCCCGGGAATCTAAACAGGGTCCTTGGACTTGCCTAGGCAGGGGCTTAGACCACTGAGCTCTCTCTGCAGCCTTATATGGCATTTTTGAAAGGATACCGCTATAGAAACTAAACAGATCAGTGTGTTTTAAGGATTTGAGGAAAGTAAGGAAGGACTGAATGAGTGAAACATGGAATTGTTATAGTAGCTAAATTATCTGAAATGGCAGATAGAAGAAAATTCATCAAAACTGTGTGTAAAAGTGTATAGCACATTTTAGGAACGATTTCTCTAGGTCTGTGAGGTATGTTGGTGGTAGTTTGATAGGGATTGCATTAAATTGGTACAACAATTTTGGAAGTAAGGCCATCTTCACAATGTTGGTTTTTCCTATCAAGGAACAGGGAATATCTTTCCATTTTCTGAAATCCTCTACAATCTCTTTTCAGAGTACTATAATTTTCCTTGAAAAGATCTTTTACTTCTTTAATTAGATTAATTCCAAGGTATTTCATTTTCCATAGTGCTATTGTAAAAAGTATTATTTCTCTAATTTCCCTCTCAGTGTATTTATTGTAACTGTGTATAGGAATGCTATTGACTTTTGGGTATTGACTTTGTATCTTGATATGCTACTAAATTTGTGTATCAATTCTAGTAGCTTCTGGGTGGAGTTTTTTGGGTCTTCTAAGTAAAGTATCATGTCATCCGCAAATAAAGATAATTTAACTTCATTTTTACCTATTCTTATTCATTTTATTTTTCTCTCTTGTCTAATGGCTCTAACTAATAATTCCAGAACTATATTGAATAAGAGTGGTGTTAGAGGACATCCTTGTCTTGTACCAGATCTGAGAGTAAAAGATTTCAGTTTTTTCCCAATTTAGAATTATGTTAGCCATTGGGTTGTCATAAATAGCTTTTCTGTAGGACTGTGAACATGAATGAGTATTGGATTTTGTCAAGAACCTTTTCTGTATCAATTGAGATGATCATATAGTTTATAGTTTTTGCTCTATTGATATAGGGTATTACATTTATAGATTTGAGACTATCGAACCATCCTTGCATCCCTGGGATGAATCCCACCTGGTCAGGGTGTAATTTTCTTAATGATTTGCTTATTCTATTTGCTAGGATTTTATTGAGGATTTTTGGATCAGTGTTCATGAGACAAATTGACCTGTGGTTCTCTTTTGTAGTTGTGTCTTTCCCTGGTTTTGGTATCAGTATAATACTTGCCTCCAGGAATGATTTTGGGAGAATTGCTTCCTTTTGAATTTTATTGAAGAGTTTGAGGAGTATAGGGATTACATCTTATGTAAATTTCTTGTAGAATTCAGCTGTGAATCCATCAGGACCTGGACTTTTCTTTATCAGTAGGTTTTTTATTACAATTCATATTTCATTGGCTGTTATTTGGCTATTAAGAGTTGTTATATCTTCTTGATTCAGTTTTGGTAATTTGTAACTTTCTAGGAATCTGTCCATTTCATCACAGAATAGAAGTATGCTGTGAGAGTAAAGATTCTCAAAGTAGCTATTGATAATCTTCTGAATTTCCACTGGGTCTGAGGTAATTACACCAGAAAAGACCTAGGATAGCAAAGGCAATCCTGGGCAACAAATACAAGGCAGGAGGTAGTATAATTCCTGAGTTGAAATTATACTATAAGGCTACTGTGATAAAATCAGCATGATATTGGCTACAAAATAGAACTGATGATCGATAGAGTAGATTAGAAGACACAGAAGCCTCTACAAACACACTCATCCACCTTATCTTCGACAAAGGGGCCAAACATGCTCACTGGAAGAAAGATAGCCTCTTAAACAAATGGTGCTAGAAAAACTGGCTCTCTACATGCTGAAAACTAAAACTTGATCCAGGTCTATCACCATGCACTAAGCTAAAGTCAAAATGGATTAAAGATCTAAACATTAAAAGAGAAACACTAAATCTCCTGGAAAAGAAAGTAGGAGGATCCCTTGAAGACATAGAGGTAGGCAAAGAGTTCATGAACAAAAATCAAATTGCACAGGAAATACTTGAAAGAATTAACAACTGGGACTACCTCTTATTGAGAAGTTTTTGCAGGTCAAAAGAAATTATCAACAAAGTGAAAAGACAACCCACAAACTTCAAAAAAATTCATAACTAATAAGCACTCAGACAAAGGTCTGCTGTCTAGAATTTATAAAGAATGAAAGAACATTAGGGCTCCTAAATTTAAAGACGCAATCCAGAAATGGACATCTGAGATGAACACACACTTCTCAGAGGATGAAATTAAAGAAGCGAGTAAATATAGGAAAAGATGCTCCTCATCACTAACCATCAGTGAAATGCAAATTAAAACAACACTGAGATACCATCTCACCCCAGAAAGAATGGTTATCATAAAGAAATCAACCAACAACAAATGTTGGAAAGGCTGTGGGGAAAGGGGAACCCTTCTCCACTGTTGGTGGGAGTGTAGACATGCAACCATTATGGAAATCAGTGTGGAGGCTCCTTAGAAAACTTGGACTGGAAATCCCATTTAAACCAGCTATTCCTCTACTGGGAATTTTCCCAGAGGAACTGAAAGCATCATATCATAATGATATATATGCACCTATGTTTATAGCAGCACAATTTGTGGTAGCCAGATCTTGGAACAACCAAGATGCCCGTCACATGTGAAATGGTTGAAAAAGATGTGGTACTTTATATAATGGAGTACTACTCAGCTATAAATAATGATAAACTCAAAGCCTTTATATTTAAGTGAATGCCACTTGAAGATATACTTATTAGTGAAATAAACCAGACCCATATCTGTAAATATAGTATTGTCTCCCTAGTATAAGGACTTACAATTCTGTATATGGTTAGGTTTCTAAATTTCTTTCTAAAAATATATAAATGCTTATTTCTACTTTTATAAAATTATCTTTCCTTCACATTCTGTAAGAAATTAAAGTTCAACACATCATTATTTGATTGAAAATACCTGTTCCATGATATGCCAAAATGTTTGATATTTAGACAGATAGGGTAAAACGAACTGCATATATTGCAGGTTAATAATTAGCTTCTCTTCTGGAGGGTTAACAACCTAAGTTAGCAGTTCAAAATTGGAGAAAATGAAGGGCTGCAAGGTCAAACAACATTTTGGCCCTAGCCTTTCAAGGTTAGTAAAGACTTGGGACATAGGAGAACCTGTACTCTAACAACATGTAACTCAGTTGTGCTCCAAATTTTCTGATCAAGATTATGGAGCCACAGAGGAATGTGTTCGATGATGTAAAGTGAGCCTGGGGAGAGTCACATGGAGACAAAAAACATTTTCTCAGGCTTTCAAAGAGAGCAAATTGGTCAAGCAATGGCCGTGACTCATCCTCATGTCAGACACTGACAAAAGGATGTACAAAGGGCAGTACAGGGCTACAGGATAAATCCTGAGAGTACTTGGCTGACCTTATCAGATACAAAAGTTACATTTCTTGTTATATAGATCTTGCCATATCTTGGTCTTAACCATCCATCAGAAAAGTATAAAAACGAGGTATATAAAGTAAATCCATATTAATACAATGAGCTGTAAAAGGCTCAAGTCAATAACTTCTGAGGATAACCCACTAATATTATAGACTGCTAGACAGTGTTATATTGTTTAGTTGAATTCAAACATCTATAGTAATTAGATTCCAATAGAATATTCACCTCTGACAGTCAATTAAAAAATGATACAAAGGAATGATCATTTTGTATTTTATGTATACAAAATAGGATAAATTTACAGCTACTTTCACTTAACTCAAAGAGAAGAAAGACGTGTACTAACAGTGTTTGGACAGAATATCCTGTCTGCTTCTTGTACTATGGATAACCACTAAGAAGATAATAATGTACAATGTATTGATTATCAAAGTTGTCCTTTTAATCAGCTGTGAAAAAAAAAAGAAAATGCCAACAAAGTGAAAAGACAGCCCACAAATTTGGAAAAAATCTTCACTAATGAGCACTCAAAGGTTTGCTCTCTAGAATTTATAGAGAACTACAAAACATTACAGCCCAAAAATTTAAAGACCCAATCCAAAAATGGGCATCTGAGATGAATACACACTTCTGTGAGAATGAAATTTAAAAAGTAAGTAAATATATTTTAAAATGCTCCAAATTACTAGCCATCTGTTAAATGCAAATTAAAACAACACTGAGATACCATCTCACCCCAGAAAGAATGGCTATCATAAACAAATCAACCAACAACAAAATGCTGGAGAGGCTGTGAAGAAAAAAAAAAACCTTCTCCACTGCTGGTGGGAATGTAGACTGGTGCAACCATTAAGGCAATCAGTGTGGATAGTCCTTAAAAAAATAGAACTGGAAATCCCATTCAAACCAGTTATACCCCTACTGGGAATTTTCCCGGAGGAATTGAAAACATCATATCATAGTGATATATGTGTGCCTATGCTTATAGCAGCACAATTTGTAATAGCCAAATCTTGGAAACAACCAAGATGCCCATCACCTGAGGAATGGATGAAAAAAACGTGGTATTTTTATACAATAGAATATTACTCAGCTATAAAGAATGATAAATTCAAAGCCTTCATATTTAAGTGGATGCCACTTGAAAATATACTCAATGAAACAAACCAGACCCACATGTGTAAATATAGTCTCCCTAGTATAAGAACTCAAAAGAAGAAATAAAAATAGAAAGGTGTAACACAATTAAAAGGAAAATGAGAACTTAAGGATTAGACAATGAAGAGAGGGTAAAGAAAAAACTAGGAAACATAACAGGGGCAAAGCCATATGTTTATATGTACAAGATGGGTAAAGAATGATCCTGAGAATCTTCAGCAGGTTTTCAAAACTAGCAGTTAATTAGTAGGATTCTCACCCTCACTAACTATATATACTGATACCTGTGAACTAAGCAACTGCACTGAAGATAACAATGTGTAATAGTAGGTTCATGCTTGGAATGACTATTATTCTGGTCTTCTAAATACGTACTGCTTCTCGTGACATACCAATTACTGCCATACTGTCTCTCAAGTATATGTTTGTTTAAAAAACAGGGTAATAAGTGAAAACAACAGACAAGAAAAAAATGTCAAAAAAAGTGTAAAGTACAAATAGTGAAAATTAAATGTTTTCAAATTTTTACAAGCGACATTTAAAAGCTTGGAAATCTCATTACAGCCTGTAAAATGTGTCAGAATTTTAACTGAATTGAAAAGGCATACAACCTCACTGACAGAAAGGAAAAACTAAATTTGAACAGAATGCTCTGATAGACACAGTTATCAGCTTTATGAGTTTCAGTTAATTCTTATATACTGTATGAGTATACTGAAATGGAACAGTGAAGTAAAAAGTATGGCACTTGGTACCTGATTAAGTGGGAATTTACAGATAAGCAAGTGGACAAAGACAGCATCACTCATGGTGAAGTAACAGCATAGGGTTGGAAATATCAGGATGTATTCAGATTTAGCTTAATATAAATGTTTACATAATGAAATCCTTATAAGTATGTGTATATACACTGGCTAACATGATCACATATTTTGTTTGCTTTGTCAGCTGAGAAGGTTTATAAGAAATAACATAAGTTTGAATAAGTATACTTAGGGGCCCGGGGAGATGGCTCAGTGGAATTAGTGCTTCGCGGGCAAGCACAAGGGTCTGAGTTCAATCCCTAGTTCTGAAAAAGAAAAAAAAAAAGTCTAGCTAGTATCTTATTGTTTGTTTGTTTTGGATTGCTCAGCCCACCCTTAGAGCAAGGCTGGTGCAATGTGTGGCACAGAGGATTGAGCCGCGATCCAATACATCTGCCTAAGTTTGCAAGCAGGTGCTTTAGACCACTGAGCTATCTTGCCAGCCCTATACATAGTATCCTCTTTTTTTTTCATATTTAGGGGCGGGTCTACAGGGTGTTCAGGGTCTCACTATTAGATCAGACTGGTGGTGATCCACCTGTTTATAGCCTCCCAAGAGCTGGGATTACAGGTGCCCCGCACCACCAGGTCATCTCTATACCTAGTATCTTGATGTTGGTTTCTAATATCATTCTCCAGTTGAAGGAACTAAGACTCTCTAAAATAATGTCCAATCCTAGGAGATGAGGGATGAGGAAATACATAAGATGAATCTAGAGCATCTTGCTTTTCTCTTTTCTTCCCTTTCCTGAACTGCTACCAAAGAAAACATTTGTTATGTAACCAGAAAAGAACAAAGTTAAAAGTAGAAACAATCTCAAGTCAGATGTAGTTTTCACTTCAAGATTTCAAACTTACTATTTCCTAGTGTGGCTTGTCTAAGCTCTTGTATACACCTTCTGCAGAAAGTTGAGAACTACAGTACAGTATCATATAGAGAATAAGAAATGAAATTACTAATACTGTTGTTCTCTGCCCCTTTTAGGATGTCCACAATATACTTGTTAGTTTGCTGGATGACAGCTTTTAAATATCTTTTGAATTGTTTTCTTTTTATTCTTCTGAGTATAATTTCTAATGACCTAACTCTGAAATTGGTGAGTCCTTCTTCTGCTTGATAATGGCAATCTTCCTTGGTTAACATTATTTTTTGTGTTGGTGTCTATATTTAAGAAGTAGGTGTTTCTTTCCAGGTTTACCTGTGGCTTCAGCAAGAAGAGCCCAGCACCAGAAATCCGCTCAGGGATGCAGCTTATGAAGCTCGTGTGAACGTGGATGAGTTTGCATCTGGACTCCTTGGTGACTCAGCACCTCATGAATCAGTCAGCCAGGGTGTAGGCCTGGTACCTGGGTCTGTATTCCTCTGATAATTGGGTCTGGAGTGCATGTGATGGGCCCGGAGCAGGCTAGGAGTGCATATCTCTGGGGACAGTCTAGAATCTGGGGCTCTGGTATCTGGATTCATGGTAGAGTATTATTTGAATCTATATTCTCAGGGGCACACGAAGGGATGGGGCTGGGGGAAGGCATGAATCTTATGACTACAATTTCTGGGTTTGCCCTTGGATGGGGACGCTGGAGCCTGTATCCCCAGGAGCCATTATTGCCCACAGGGCCTGGACTAGTGCTCTGGAAAGTTTGGAGCCTGAATCCTCAAGAAGGAGCTTAACATCTAGTTCTAAAAGTGCTGACCTTCACTGAGGTGGCTCTAGCTCGAGGCTCTGGGATAGGGTTGAGGTCTCATTCTTCTGCCCTTACACAAAGTCCTCTTTCTTTGTGCTCTGTGGTTTTGAGGGACTGCTGATGCAAATAATGTGAAGCTGCCCTCCTAACACTGTGAGCACATCTTTTCTGTTTCTGGGCTTCAATAAGTTGCTACAATATGTTATCTGTTATCCTTAGTCATTGTGAAGGTATTTTCATGCATGTGTGTTGTCTAAATTGAAGTGTCTCTGAAGGGATGAAAACTAGAAAATTCTGTTCTACCATCTTGCCAATATTATTCTGTCAATAATGTTTCTCTTTTAACTGTGAATTCCAGTAGCCTTTAAGAAAAATACAAATTTGAACTTTTATAGTTATGCCTTCCTTGTTTGTTTATTTAGCTTTACCTCTCATTTCTTAAGAGAAACTCTTATAAAAATGCTGAATTTAATTTGTACATTTAGATAATTTGGTTTGTTTTAATACTTTTAAAAGTAATACAGGAGGGCTGACCAGATAGCTCAGAGGACTAAAGGGCCTGCTTAGGCAGAGTGCAGTGGCCGGGGTTCCATCCACCGTGTACCATGCCAGCTCTGCCCCTGGGTTGCACTGAGACAGTGATTGAGACTGGGTGTGTTGGTGTGTGCCTATAATCCCAGCACTTAGAAGGCTGAAAATGGGAGAATCACTATAAATCCAATCACTTAGTGAGACCTGTACACCCTGTAGATGCTGAAATAATTACAAAAAAAAAAAGTGATACAAGAGGCTGAAAACAGGAGGATCATTATGAGTCCAATCTGTGTAGTGAGACACTGCAGACTCTGTACTAAAATAAAAAAAAAAAAAAGTGATACAGCATAATGGTTGAAATTCCTATCATCTCACATTCAAATGCTTGCTATTAAAGTTTGTTAGAAGCCTGAATTCATAGATGTGTCTAGTAGCACCTTTTGTCTCTAACTGTAGTCATTCTGAATGATTATGCTGGAGAACCATGATGTGCATATTCATACTCTCAGGTCACTCTTCTTTGGGCCTTCTCTTGCTTTCCTCCATTTGGAGAGTGCAGAGACTCCACTGAAGGTTAAGTGCACATTAGGAAAACATAAACATATTTTATTCTAACTTCCTGAATATTTATGCCACATGAATAATACCAGTTTGCCCCTAAATTATCACTCTGACCCTTGAAGACACTGAATGTTATGTTAGCAAGTTCTACTGTTGACTTACTGTCACATAGTAATCTTACTATTTCAGATATTCTTTTACTTCCATGAATAAATACAAACATAACAATAAACACTAAAATATTTTACATTTTAAAATTGCTCTCCCCACATATCCAAATAAGTAATAGGTCACACAAATAAAACCATTGGTAATAATGAGTAGAAAAGGCAATAGTACATTTGAGAGTTTCTGTCGTGTGTCCACTCTCTCTATATATGCATGCCCATCTCTTTCAACACTTTCAATGTCTGTTCATTCTTTTTTTGGATGTGAATAGCTAATTTAATCTTAGTAATAGCTTTATACTGATGTAGCCATGTTGAAAATCCTTTTCTGAATTACAATTATAAAGAAAGAACATCTTGGAGTGAGCTACCCCATGTGTTAAAACTCTGAGGGAAACCTGAAGTTCTAATACATAGACTTGCCTTCCAGTACACAGACGTGACCTTTGAAGATAAAGCTGCCATAACAGCCAGAAAGCCCAGGAGACTAAGGAAGACCGAGCACTCCATTGTTAGGCTAAATCTTCTAGATTTCTTATCATCTCTAAGATTGCTAATAAATTATCTTATTATTTATTTTTCTAAATCTGTAATTGTGGACATTCATAAAATGTTCCTAAGGTGTGTGCTGAAGATTTTAGTCTTACTAAACTCTTTACCTTAGGAAAGTAAAAAAGGAGAGCAGGCATTAAGAAGACATGAACTGGTAAACCTATTCTGATTGAAGAATAATTCTGGAAATTTAAAAAAACAAGGCCTCAGCATCACTACCTTGGAGAGATACTATTTAGACTGTCACATTACTGAAGATCAGGTGATAGTTCTGTCAGGTCTTACACTGACTGGCAAATATCTTCAGTTATCCACTATTCCAGACTTTTATGAAATAAAAAAGAGTTCTCAACATTAACTCCTAGGCTTTGTTCACCTATCAACCCTTTTCAAGTTTGCAAATGGTTCCCACAGGTAACATGGGAAAATTATCTTTAAAAAGTTTGATAAAAATAAAAAATAATACATTGTGTTGGCTCATAAGAAATGTCTAGCTCATGAGTTATAAAGTTTGACTATTGGGGATTTTGTATAATTCAACACAATATACTGATACATACACACACACATTCACATACACAGACCCACTCACACAAGATAATACCCTTGGTGAGGACTGGGTAAGGGTTATGTGGGATGTCTGTCTGTCTGTCTGTCTATCTGCTTGTCTGTCTGTCTATCTTTCAGTTCACTATAAATCTACAATTTTGAAAAGGTTTTTTTCTGTATTTTAGGGAAGGGTCTACAGGTTCAGGGTCTCACTACTAGGCTGGATTAGTGATTCTCCTGTTTACAACCTCCCAAGTGTGGGGATTACAGGCACACACCACCATGCCCAGTCTCAATTGCTGTCTCTGCGCCCTGCAGGGTGGAGGCAGCATGGCAGGCCCTGGGATAGATAGAATCCCCGGCCCCTGAGTCTGCCTGCTGGTGCTTTAATCCACTGAACTATTTGGCTGGAATTTAAATTTGAGAAGCCCCCCCCCCTTACCCCCAGCTACATCAGGCTTTCTTAAGGGCAGGTCTGTGGAGTTTTGAAGCTGGGAATTGAACCACAGTCCTATATGCCTGACTGCACTTCCCCAAGTGGTGCTTTAAAGAACTGAGCTACCTGGCAATGCTCCCAAAAAAAGTTTTTAAAAAGTATATTGCAAATATTTTCTGTGCTCATAAATATATATTGAGAAAAATTTGAAGCAAATTTTTTTCTAGGAATTTCTTCTTTTTTTTTTAGTTTTTTTATGAAAGGGTCTCACTCTAGTTCATACTGTCCCTGAACTCTTGGCAATCCTCTTGGCTCAGCCTCCTAAATGCTGAAGTTAGAGGCATGTGCCAATACACCTGACTTGCTAAGGATTTTTGATACTTTCATTTGCAAGGGTTCTTATCTTTTCCCCACAAGGAAAGAAATGCATTACCAGAGAGGTATTTCAGAACACATGAACATACATTACACACACACACACACACACACACACACACACACACAAATACATGCATGCATATACATACAAAAAAATAGGAAGCTTGCTACCTCTACTCAAGAATTATCCCAGTAAAGAAGCAGTGTTTTTCTAAATTTCTCAATTATGAATCAAAATACTCTGCATGGTGAATGCTTAGAGTAAAACTTTGTATTACCAAAAAATATTTGCCCAGTAACATCCTCTGAAATCACATGTAATAATCAGTGCAGAAGAAATTATTCAAAAACCAACAAATCACATTCAGAAAAGTGAGCAGGGATTGGAAATATTCAAAGAAATGGAGATTTTCAGTGCATGCATATAGGAGTAACACAAATACCACAGAAATTATATTTAAATTCATCAAATATTTTCAATTTATTTTTAAGGATTTTTGTATGCTGTCTGGAAATCAGATATGGCTTAGGCAGTAGAGGTGAGTTTTAGGTCTATCTGAAAGGCTAGGGAGGATGGGAACTCTGACTTCCATCTGCTGTAATGACAATTCAGTGGGCTTGTCCATGGAACACTGATCTTGGTGTCTCTGGGGAAGGCTGACAAACACAGTACCCTATTTAGAGTTATGTCCATGGCTGGTCATCTGGCGTGGCAGAGCCATCCGGCTGCCTGTCCTCTGGGACTCTGTGCAACACTGATCTATTCTCACCCTTAGTTTATGTTGCTTGCCTGTCCAGCTGGTGCCAACCCAAGCAAGACCTACACTGTCTCAGTGACCTTGCTAGCACAAACTGAACAATCACACACACAGCTAAGTTTGTTCTGTACTTCCACTAGTAAAAGTTTTATTTTTTAAGTTTTACCTTACCTTGAGATTTCTAGAGATTCTTGGAAAAACTTGAGCAACAAGAAATCGGACAGAGTGTAGCTGGACATTTTAAGGTAGAATTGATATTGTCAAAGAAATATTCAGGTCCCTCAGTGGAGATTTTATTTTTGGCATCTCTCTGTTTCCCACCAAAATGTACTTGAATACTTGTGTATTTAAGATTGATCACTTCTATGTGACATTGTTTTTGTTCTCTTTCAATCACATTTTTTTGAAGAAGTCATTAAGGGGGAAAATAATATCATACAAACTTAGAGCTTAACTTTATAGTGACATTCAACTTAGTAGTCATGGTGCTAGAGATGTCCAAACAAGGACATGGTTGATTGGTTTTACAGATGTGTCTGAAGGATATATTTATTAAACAGACTAATGGTGGTTGACCACAAGCAGCAATTATGGCTTTTGTGGCTTTACTAGGAACTGACCATGAGTCACAAAATCCTAGTTCTTGTGAAAGCAGAAACCTTCTTCTAGTGCTCATGTGGGCAGAGGGATCTTCTCTTCTCCCCTACAGTAATATTTCTGACTCCTTTTATAAAACTTTGGATGGGATCCTGGCTTGTTTCCATCTCACATCTTCTTTCCATTGTCCCACAGCTCCTTCATTCCCTGCTGGACCAGCTGGAGTAGATGCTCAGTTCAGGCTCTGAGCTTACTCTGACACTGACAGTCACACTCAGACACTTCAAAGTCAACTGATTTTCAAAATTAATATGAATCTTATGCAGGCTTATATCTGTTCATCTGGAAGATTTCTATTTTGGCCCTCATTTTATTTTCTAATTACTTAGTTTAAACTTTTAAAATTATAATTTGACTTCTAATCCACATACAGTTTTCTTATAATTCTTATCATGGCCATTTCTTTTTGGGAAAAAAGGAGAGCAGCTTTGATACTAAATAAGAATGATTTTACAAGAATGTTATTGATTATTTTTGTTTTCCGGGAGAGAAAGAGGTGAAATCTGAACTATTTTGATTCATAGAAAATCATTTTTAGCACATGAATTAGTTAATTTTTTGATCAGAAAAAAGATACATTGAATATTACAGCTTGCTTTCAAGAAAACTTAATTTTTTCTTGTCTTTGTTTTATTTTTACTTTTTAAAAAGCTCATTTTAACAAGAGTATAATAATTGATAAATAGTAAAACAGTACACATTTAGAATACCAAGTAAGCAATAATATTCAGTTATTTGTCCAATCTCACATAACTATGTCTGTTAATCTGACCAACAGATTTGACAATAAAAATAGATAATAGAACAACCATATTAGTTAGCTATCTGGTTTTGAAAATCTGTAATATATGTATTGTTGTATATTACCCTCTTTCTTTGTTTCTATTTGTTTCGCTCTTGCTTTTACTCTTAATAAAATAAAGTAAAATAAACAAGATACATGATCTATATTAAGCTTTTTCTTCCAGAGTTGGACCAGGCAGTTGTGCCAATGGACAATAAATAACCTTTGCCACTGATGCTCCAGTACCTAGGCCAGCTGTAACCAGTGCTAGGCCTCGTGGTCCAGGGAAGGGCAATAGCAGCCAAACTGCCTAGAAGATTCCCAAGCAGAACATTGCTTAAGCAGGACAGCTTTAGTTCCACCCATCCTGGAGACCAGGTATAAGAAAATGGGATACTAATAGTGGCTATCTCTTAAAAAATCCTTGCAAATTGTGATAGATTTTTATATATTACTATGTTGCCTTACAGAAATACTATGTCATTTTCCTCAAAAATTTTTGGCCTTCATCAGAATGTAAACAGTTCAAACAGTCTAATCAGTGTTCTCTATAGTAGTCCTTTCCCATTACTAGGTCAGTTTTTATAAATACATCAGTCATGTAGCCTAAATAGCTGCTATTTTGTCGCCATACTGATTTTTAGCTAATTATTTATCTTTGGAGTGGTTTTCAATTATTTCCTCACTTAGAATACCCACCTCCCCGAATTTAAAAGGTTAGCTGGAGAGCTGCCTATTCCAAATAATGCTCCTAAATCCAAAGCTGTTTCTGTACTCATATGCTATTTTACTCTTTGTTATACCATAAATCATTCCAGCATTTTTGTTTATATTATGGTTTTTGATCTTCTAATATTATTGTCATGTTGTTATTCAGTGAATGTTTCTAAATTTAACTCAATTAAGTTACACAGAGCTAGGGGTCGCCATCAGGTCTTGATAGCAAATTATCACCGAAAGTGCAATATTTCTTTGAACTGTTATGTAACCAAATCTCAAACGTGGAATATCTAGGCAAATTTTCTTTTGTATCTTCTGCAATAAAGATTTTATTCATTAATTCTCTTAAGCCAGGAACTACACTAGAGGTGCTGGTTCTATGTCAGTTGGGTAAGGAATGGTATGCACCTTCTAGAAGTTAGACTCTGCAAGAGGAAATGGACACTTAAGCAAGTCATTAAAACAAAACATGATGTGGAGAATATGGATAGCATCAAAGGACACAAGACCAGCTATTCTTAGGGAATATCAAGAAGGATTTCAGAGAAGTTTAGAAAGGTAAGTAAGGGGCTGGGGAGATAGCTCAGTGGCAAAACTGTTTGCCTGGCAAGTACAAGATCCTGAGTTCAACCCCCAGTGCCAAAAAAATAAAAATAGTCTATAATAGTAATGAGTTATCAGCACAACTGACAATTGTCAGAAGTTGTTGACTTGAGCCTTTACAGCTCAGCATATTAATATAGCTTTACTTTTTATATCTCGTGGTTATACTTTTCTACTGGATGTTAAGACCAAGTTAAAGCAAGACCTGTATAAATAAAAATGTAACTTTGGCTATTTGACAAGGTCAGTCAAATCTCCTCAGGATTTACCCTTTAACCATGTTCAGCATCTCAGATCTTTTGTCAGTGTCAAAAGATGTGGATAAGTCACGGTCATTGCTTGGCCAATTTGCTCTCTGTGAAAGCCTAAGAGAATTTTCTCTCTCTAGGTGACTCTCCTTAGGCACACTATGCATCGTCAATCACTCTCCTCTTTGGCCCCATAATCTCCTTGATCAGAAAATTTGGGACACTACTTAGATACAGGTTGTCACAGCACAAACTCTCTTATCTCCTGAGTCCTCACTGACCTTAAAGGGTGAGGGCCAAAATATTGGCTATCCTTATAGCCCTTCTATTGCTTTAATTTTTGGTCTGCAATCTTTAGTTGTTAAATATCCAGAAGAGAAGCTTAATGATATTATTATCTTGTAACAGAGGCAGTTAAGCTTAACATCACTGGCTGAATATTAAACACCTTAGACATAAAATGGAACTGCTATTTTCAAACAACCATGGATATTCTAAAATTTGAATCCCTATAGAATGTTAAAGAACAATTACACATTTTTACATAGAAATTTAGAAATCAAACCATATACAACATTATAGCAAGACAATCCTATTTTTTTTTCTTGTCTCTCATTTTCTTTTAGTACCCTTTTTTAAAAAAAAAAAACAACATTTACTTTAAAAAGAGTACAGCGATAATTGATATGACAATAGGAGAAGTATACATTTAGAAGACCAAAATGACAGACATTTCAAGCATGACTTTAGTATTGCACATTGATGTCCTCAATGTAGTTGCTTACTATATTTGGTTATTTTGCTGAATTCAAGTACCTACAATCTTTGGACTGGAAATAAGTATGAAAAGGTCCTTTAAAGACTTCTCCAAATACAACATCTCTAACTGCAATGGAACACCTATCTCTGACAAAACAAAACAAAAAAGGGGGATATGTTGGGAGCCAAAAAAGCCAGGAAATTGATCAAATGTGCATAGGTGAGACTAGGCCTCAGTGCCTAAAGCAAACAAGCTACTTTTGTCCTGAGATAAACAAACGGTCTGGGTTAGCAATTAATTGCTAAGAACCTGTGTCACGTGTTACTAACTTTGCAAAAGTATAAATAAAACACTGTATTCTTGTGAAAAAAAAAATAATACATATGTATAAACAAGACAGGATAGATATACAGCCACTTTCTCTTAGTTCATTGAGAAGAAAGATTTCTACTAATATTGCTTTTTTGGGTTTATTTCCCATAATTTTATTGATAAACAAATAGCAATGAGACA
>NW_004524654.1:11734022-11752567 GCF_000260255.1 Octodon degus
TGAAGAATGTCATTAATATTTTGATAAAAATTATACTAAATCTGCAAATAATTTTGGGTAACATAGATATTTTAATAATACTATTTTCCAAATCTATGAAGATGGAACAATGCCTATACATTTTCTTGTATGTTCATCAGTGTCCTATAATTTGTATCTTGTCACTATTTCAGTACTACACAGTAAACCTAGTTTTGTCTCCAAAACACTGTAGGTATGTTTTTCAGAAAGAATGAGAAAATATCTAGGAGGAGTCATTTGTTCCACAAGCATCTCCCTGGGAGGAGGGTAGGTTCTTATGCCTAATCTACAGTCAGAGACCTATAATCAGATATAAAAGAGCTCTGCCCAGCTCTTGGCATATTTACCATGGATGGACCAGACCCAAGCTCTTTTTCATACTGGCAGTCATGGAAGACCCAAGCTCTGTCCACCATCACTGAGCCCACAACCCACCAAGACCACTTGAAATGGTAGGCAAAAGGCTTATACTGACATGAACTGCTTGTGGTTGTTATAGACTTGATTGATGCCCATGGCTCTTGCAACTAATCACAGATAATACTGACTGTAATCACAGTCTAATAGACTTGAGCTGCATGTCTTCTGTTAGCATTCTAGCAATCCTAGAGTTGCTGTCTACAGGCAGGTCAAGAGATGGGACCATTATGATCTGTCCATTGTTAGGGTGTCTTGTGCCTTAAGTTCTAAGGCAAGGTCCTGTGCTATTGTCCTAATTTACCCCATAACAAATGTGGTCTTATTCTATGTTATGCTGCCTGAAACTGGGATAGATTTGGTGAAGGTAGACCCTTAACCACCTACGCTGATGGTAAGATGAGTGAGCCCTACTTATCATGGCCACAAGAACCTACACAGTCTCAGGAGTTCACTCCTGTGTTGCAGCTCTTAGTGATGCAAGCTGAAACCTGAGTCCAACTATTGGGCTGATGTCTCTGCTTAATGCTAAGAAAATTCTAGAACCTTGCCTATCAGTTTTGCTTAATGACTAGTGATGAGTGATGGAAACATTTGCCAGATCACCAAGGCTGCTTATAACCCGGGTCACACCCAACTCTCACACCCCCAGGCACCTATATAGTGTTTAGTTTAAGGGTAATTAAATATTTTGTTATTTTTTTAAATTATATTTTATTTTAACTTGAAGGCTGAAGACAGAAGCAAAAACAAATAGAACAAATGACAGAAACAGGGTAACATACAACAATACATATGTTACAGAATTTCAAAACAAATATAGCTAATGAACAATGGTTGCTATATTATCTATTTTTTATTTTAATGAGAAAAAAGATAAAATAACAATGAAACAGTGTTGAGTAGAGGGAAGGCATGGTTGGGCCCTCTACAAGGCTGCAAATAAATAATGTAGATGGAGCTCACATCTATTCCTGGTGCACATAATCATCTCTAATGAATGCTGATTTTTGTCTAGTTTTGAGCATTCCTGCAAAATAACAATGGCTCTACCCATAATGAAGAAAATTGAATAAGAATAGCTATTTGCTAGTATGTGTGTAAATATTGATATGAAAGTTTAAAAAATGTAAAATTCAAAAGACATCACTTGTTTTAAATATTTAAAACATAAGCTCCACAAATCACATTTTTTCTTTAGAAACTCATCTATGACTAGGTTTCAGAAATTTTGTCCTCTTAATTTAACTCATTCAAAGGTCCCTATAGTTTGGTAGTGCTAGAGATAGTTGTCCTTGGTTTCTATTTGGTGAAAAAAATTAAAGTAGTAAAATCATCCTAAAGCTATATATTTTACAAGAAGCATCAAATTAAATGTCGTGTGGAGTTTGAGTCAAAAGTAGAAAAATGCACTTATGATGCAAGTATAAATCTTGGTCAAAAAAGTCTTGCTCTTGAAATATTTGTGAAAAATACACATTTTCAAATAATAGATGGAGCTGTTGAGGTCAAATAGCTTGTATATTTTCTTCAGCATTATATTTTACAGAGCTTACAACCTGTTTATTTACTGAATAAAAAAATCATACTTAAAAGATCAAATACAGGAAAGAACTTTGTCCACAAAATGTAACAAATGTATTATTTTCTACACCATAGCAACAAGATAAGTCCTGAAGTGGTGTATGTGATAATGCATTGAGGGTTTTTTTTTTTTTAATGAAAATAGTCTTACTATAGTCAGGGATATTGGTTGAATTGAGTTTTATTTTTAAGCCCTCCTTGTCAAACATCCTTTTGAGTACATGTTTTTTTTCCTTAAATAGTCAATGTTTTCTTTATTTTTAAACCCACAAAATGAACATATTTACCTGGTTAGATTCAGGTCTATAATTCATTCCTATTCTTCTTACCCCCAAAAGCAATTAGAATAAATTAATGCTGTTCCTTACTTCTAAATAGCACTAAGACATTGCTTTTCAAAGACTGTTAAGGTATCTTACCATTTGCAAGAAATATCCAAATATGACTTGTTAAAGTTTTTCAATGTCAAGTAAGTAAAATTATCATTTAAAATACCTTTCTAACTAGTGCTATGTCTTAAATCAAAATTATCCTTAAAAAGTTGAAAATGAGCTGGGTGTGATTGTGAATGCCTGTGATCTCAGCTACTTAGGAAGTTGAGATAGGAGAATTGCAAGTTCAAGGGCTACTGAGAACATATCTCAAAACAAAAAGGGATATAGATGTAGTTTAGTGCAAAGCATCTGGATTAGATCCCTAGCACTGGTGGAAAAAAAAGTTGAAAATGATCTTTTCTAATCAGGATTGATGTGGTAATGCAGAAAGAGTTAAATTAATTTCTGGTTACTTTAAATATTTTAAAGGTTTATTTTTAAATAATTCTAGACTTATGGATAAGCTATAAAATAAAAAATTTTATATAACCTTAATTTTCTTAAGATTAACATTTTGCATAGCACTGTGCTGAAAACTAAGAAATCAACATTGGCATAATACTGTTGACTAACCCACAGACTTTATTCAGATTTCATCTTTTTTAAGAATTAGCACTTTTCCTTTTGCTTGTTCTAGGGTTTAATCCAAATCTCATAGCACAGGTAGTAATAACACCTTCGTAGTGGCCTCCAATGTATGGTAGTTCTTCAGCTTTGCTTCAGTTTTTTTGTGAGCTAGATACTTGGAAAGTACTGGTCAGTTCATTGTAGAATAACCCTCAAACTGTGATTATCTGACATGTTCTTTTAATTATACTAAGATTCTGCCTTTTGGACACTGCAAAAGAGGCATGCCTTTCTTATTTGTAATATCAGGAGATACAGGATTTTGGCACATTATGGGGATTCCAAGGTGAGGTCTGCTGAGTTTTTCCTTATAAGTTACATTTTACTTTATAATTCATGAGTATCTTGGGGGAGTTATTTTTAAACTATATCAATATCCTGTTTCTCCTCAGACTTGTACCCTCTAATTTTACAATTTATTGATATATCTTGTTTGGAGAAAAATTATTATTTTCTATTGTTGAATTTTCAATTTCCTGTACTCTTTACATATTTACAAGTTGAAATTATTTTTTCTTTTGGAGGAATATTCCCTAATTTCCCCACTTATTTTTTTACACCCTGATAGGTTTTTTATATTAGTCTGAACTCATGGGTGAACATTCAATGGATGATTATGCAGTACATTACTTTGTTACCGAACGTGTCTGACTTCAGCTATGTGGAGCTCTTTCATCTAGGTCCTGTGCATTTCAACTTGCTTCATCCTTTCCAAGTACTTGCTTTATTACAAGACAAGATGCTCTTATTTTAATTTTCTTCATTCTATACCTCTAGGGACCACTTCACCCAGTAGCTATGACTTCTTTTGTTAAAAGAAATGGTAAATACGTTGGACGCCACAGCACAGGCCTATCATCACAGCACTCAGGAAGCTGAGGCAACACGATTGCTGCAAGTTCGAGGCCAGCCTACAAAGTGAGTTCAAGGCTATCCTGAACCATACAGTAAAACCCTGTCTCAGAGAGACAAAATAAGAAAGAAAGAACTAGATGTACGCATTGTTACTAGGGTGTCATTGCTTCTTTGTCTTTCAGTAATCAGAACTAGAAAATATATATGTGTACCATTACATATATGTACATGTATACTTGTTTTCCCATTTATTTATATATGTACTTTTAAAAGTTACTTCTTATGATTCCAGTGAACAAGATCCAGCCTTCCTCTCTTCCTTATTTGTAACTTTTTTCTCTGACACTGAGAAATCTAGCTCTCATTGTCTATGTTATATTACTAATTTGGTTAACCTAATACACACAGAATAATTCTAGATTAATAAAGCTATTCCACTATAGAAACAAATTTTATAATGCTAGTGTGCATGAAGAGTACCTTATATCTTTAGCCTTATACTATTCAACCTTAACGCTGTTTTTGTAAACTAATTTAGGTGAATTCTTTTATTTCCTCCAAATTTCCTCTGGTAGTTATTCATTTGTAATATAGTTATCTCTTCTGTGTGGACTTTGTTTCATTTTGGGTTTTCCCCATATCTTGCTTGACTTTGAAAATGTACATACTTTTGTGTTATGTGAAAGTCCTTGTGTTTGGAGAATGTACAGTCAGTTATCTACAAGTATTTTTGAAGACTAAATAATAATATTTTCAGAAAATCCTCATGATACTTCATTTTAAAATGCTCTCTTTACCAACTTCTGTCCTTGACATTGCTTTTTTACTCTCATGGATTTGATCACAAGTACCTCATATAAATAGAAGAATATTGTGTCTGTAATTTGGCCTGTAGCTTGTCTCACTTAAAAAGTACATTTGTGTCTGTGACTTGGTATCTTTTTTCTATTTCTTGCTAAGCAAAATTCTATTGCATAAATTGATTATCAACTCATGAGTTGGACAACATGTGGGTTGTTTGGTATTTGACAATGATGAAGAAGACTGCTATAAATGTTCACCATAAGTATCTGTGACTACAGGTTTTCATGTTGGGGAAGTGGTAATTATCTAGTAGTCATAGCTAATATATAGCAGGGGCATTGGTGGGTTGTATGATAAGTACATATTTAACTTTATGGGAAAGGAACTGTTTTAAAAAGAATGTCTTTTTTATATTCTGTTCTCACCATCAATGTATAAGAGTTTCATCGGTTTACATCTTCACAAAAATTTAATGTCATTATCCTCATTAGACATAAAAAAATAGATCAAAGATATTGGGGAATTGGTTTAAGTTCACAAAGAGAATGTAGGACTGAAATTAGAATCAATGCTCATGCCAGCTATTTTTCCACTCCACCTTTTCGTAAGAACAACTCTAGCTTGCTCATTTTTATTCATATAAAGTGCTTGTAGTTCCTTTATAAAGGAAGATTTATTTCTTTTATCTCAGTCAATGTGTATTCTTAAGAATAGAAAGTACAGAGCCAGTGAGATAGCTCAGCAAACTAAGCACCTGCATAGGCAAGTGCAGGGACTAGGGTTCAATCTCCATCCCACATGCCATGTCAGTCCCACCCCCAGAATGCACTGAGCCAGCAACCGAGTTTGGCTGTGGTGGCACATCCTGGCAATCCCAGTGTGGGGAGGCTAAAAACAGGAAGATTACTATGAGTCTAAGCTGCATAGTGAGACCCTGTACCAAATACATAAAATGGAACAAAAAGTATAGGAAGTAAATAAAATGAATTTTTAAAAATGTGTTTAGTACAGGGTCTACAGGATCTCCCTATGTAGATTGGACTCATAGCAATCTGCCTGTATTCAGCCTCCCAAAAGCTGGGATTACAGGTACATCACCATGCCCAGTTTGAAAGTGAATATTTGTAAAGTATTCATAGAATTGAAAAAGTAGATGTGGAAGGTTAGAATATAGTATAGTAAGAATCAAAGATATTCTAAGAGTCTTAAGTGCATGTGCCCTCAGCTCTTCCTGTAGGAACTTTAGACAAAACTGGAAGAGGTTCAAATGTTTTGGCCTGCCTTCCCCCACCTCTTTTTAAAAATTCCTTTTTCTGGGATACTTTGGCCAAAGACTAACAAGCAGTGAAATGGCAAAAGGCAGGCAGCAGGCAGGAAAAGTAGAAGCAAATGGCTGGGGTAAAACACAAACTGTATGATTAGGCTCTGAATAATCAGGAATTGGATTGAAGCTTGTTATACATATTCCATGGTCATAATTTGGTATTTGCAACAAAAAGGAAAAGAATCTTCTTTAAAAAAATAAACAAGTCAGTGTTGACCGGGATATCCACCTGTCCTCCTCCCTCAAAACATTACTAATTCACCTTTCTGCTTCTCTCTGTGATCTTCTTAGTTGTATCTGGAGATGTGAAGAAAGTGAAGTGACTCACATTATCATTTTAATGGTGCAAAGATTTTTTCATTATGTAGTTGGTTCACATACATCAACATTTTAAATTTTGGACATTCTAAAATACATTTGGCAAACTGCTAAGGAGAAAACCGTCTGTGAGCCTGTAGGAACTAAACCTGGTACATGTCTGAGCAAATGCAGATGCCCATTTGTGCTGTTCAGTTTTATAAGTTATGTAGCTTTGTGTGACCTTCGCAAAAATATTCAAGTAATTTTGATATATCATTAAAAGGTGATCAGTGGTAATTGCCTCCACAATAGTACTCACACTGAAAAAAATATTGTTAAAGTAGAACTCCTTTCCTAGCCTCTGACACAATTTTTAAAGGCTGTTTAAAAAAAAAAAGATATTTGAATTACTTATTAAAGGCCAAATGAAAATACAACGTGCAAAGGGGCTTTTAATTTTATAATGCTTCATGCTTGGGGGCATAAAATAAGACCTAAGACTAGCTCTTAATTATTTATAGATTCATTTTGTATTTTGTGTGTTACTCAGTCTCCCTTCTTTAGTCAGGAGGGCAGAAATAGGTGGAGAAAGTAAAATAAATCAGCTTTGTTATATTTTATCAGCAGCAATAAAAAAAGTCTAGTGTGATATAAAGTTTTACAATTAGACTGTTTGACCCATTACTATGGATAATTTAAAGCATATCCTGATTGCAAGAGAGCAAAAGCTCATTTATCGAGTAACACTGTGTAAATCTCTTTGTATGTATTAAATCGTTAGTGTTCACAGCAATCAGATGCATTACTTATGCTTGTCTTCTTTTACATAGATAGAAATGAAGCTCAGTTATTAGAAATCACCTACCAAGTTACAGGTGGAAAAAGTGGCTGAGCTGCAGTAATAACGGGCTCTGTTTCTTCATAGTGTGCTCTTCCTGTAGATTTTGTCCCTTGTAGCGTGGCTATGCCATGGTGGAGCCTATGTGATTAGAATGATATTACAGCCCCAAGTAAGAGTTGGGAATCTCGGTTACATTTGCTTTTATTTAAGGGAGAAGCATGACTCTCTTTTCTAGAATCTTTATATTAAGGTATTTAGAAAAATACATCCCACACCATAAAAAAACCTCACTATTTGTAACGTGTGTGGAAAAAGTACAAAATGTCCGTAGGACTGCATGTCTGTATACACTTTTTGTATAAAGAATATGGAAAAAATGTTCATATCCTTTAGGCTCAGTAAATGTAGCTGGTTATTTTTAAATATTGTCAAAAATTAAGTACAAAGATAGTCATTTGAGTACTATTTATAGTAGTGTAGAATTGCTTACTGTGTGAATGCTTACTAGTAAAAAAAAAAATATATATATATAAGCTTATATATATTTTGATATAAAATACAGGTATTAACATTTCAAAGAATATTTACTAACAAGGAGAAAATTATAACTTTCAGATATTTTATAAATATTTGTTGAACAAATGCTAAATTCAAGAAAATGGATATCTTAAGAATTTTAATCTAAATCAGATATAATGAAGAAAAATAATTTTTCAGTTTTACTGAAGCTAAAATTTTTGGAGTATAACATATTTATTCAGTGCATAATCATTAGTAGCTGAATGAATTCTTTTAACTCAATGAAATTTTACAAAGAAAATCATCCATGTGACTACCGCATACAAAGCAACTGAACACTGTCAACACCCTTAGAAACCTCCCTATGCTCAAACCTGTCATTACACTGCATTCTCTCAAATGTAGCTTTGTTATGACTTCTAATAATCTAGATTATTTCTGTGACATTCTAGATGGTGGCTACATTTGAATTACATAGGATGATTCATTTATGAGATATTATTTTCTACCTGGCAAATTCTGTTCACCATTTATGAAATTCATCCATGTAGTTATGTACACAAGTATTTTACTAATTATTAAAGCTGCTTATTATTCTCTTGTACATTTGTAGCTTTAGTTTTTAACAGTGAATTAGTGAACACTCTGGTAAATGCCTTTGCGTGTACATCTATGTGCATTATTATTGTGCATTATTATATGCCCATGAGTAAGCCTGCTGGATCATGCAGAGTGTGAAGGTTCATCTCTAGTAGCTACAGCCAGCCCCGCCAGCAGAGTACAGAAGATTCCACGTATCATCATCTGGAATGATGATGATACATTTTATTTTATTTTTTATTTTATTTTATTTTATTTTATTTTATTTTTATTTTTTATTTATTTACTTGGTTTTTGGCAGGATCTGGGATTGAACTAAGGCCCTTGAGCTTGCCAGGGAAGCGCTTATTCTACTGAGCCATCTCCCTGGCACCTGAACAGCTTTCTAATGGTGAGAAGTAGTCTTTTATTTTGATATCAATTTGCAATTCTCAAGTGAATAACTGGACATTTTAAGCTTTTCAATTGTAAGATATCTATCAAGCTGCTTGTCCATTTTTTCTTTTTTCTTTTTAGTGCCACAAAATACTACTCTAAATCTTAACTCTCAGTTCCTTTATTAGGTATATATATATATATTTCAATTATCTTTTTAAGTTTTTATTTCAATTATGAATTTTTGTTTACAAAGAAGTTCTGAGTTTTAACAGTTTAATTTATTTATTTTTTTCTATATAGTTAGACATTTGTGTCTTATGTAAACTGAAAGATCAGCAACAAATTAGCTTGTGTTAACTTGTATAGACTTCATTGTTTTATATTTCATTCAAAGTTGCCTTTTTTCACCATATACAGGCTATATAACATTTTCATAAATCAAATGACTTTAGGCTTATAGGTATGTTTATAATCTTGTTTTCTTCTCTATACTTTGTTCTTTTAGTCTGCACTGCCCATCTATTTTTAGAAAAATAGTACAATATTTTATTTGTTGAATATTTATAATCTATCTTCCCCATGAGAAGTAAAAAACCTTTTGTATTGGTTCTCATATTTGCTATTTCATTTGAAGTCTTATTTACTAAAATAATCTAAATATTATTTTAGGCCATCTCAAAATTTCTTTCAGCCTGTAAATACACTATGAAAGTCTTATAGATTTTTGTATGTTGATTTTATGGCTAGACTTGGTAAATGGTTGCTATGTATTAGATGATTTGTGGTTTTGTTTTAATTTGTATTATTTTAAAATTATCCTTTTGTACCTGTTCATTGCTGCTATATAGAAAACACTCATTTCTGCATATGTTTCCATTTTCATAACTCTTTCTAAATCATTCATTATTTATTAGTCACTGCTATTAATTATTGTTGCTGAATATTAATATTAAGCAATATTGACATTTAATTAGTAATTTATGTAAAGTGGTGTAGTAGTTGATTACTCAATGAATGTAACTATTTTTGATTTTTCGTATATGTAGAAAAATTATTATTGAGTGTTTTATGATTTCCCTCAATATTTATACAACTATTCCTACTTGTTAACTTACTGCAATAAGCACTTTATAAAATTTATTTGTTTAAATCATCATTTCTCTAGGGCTATTTAGGTATAATTGACAAAAATCTAATATAAATTTTATTTAATGTAATATTTTGGTATATATGTATGCACATGGTGAAATGGCTAAATCAAGATAATTAACATATCTGCAACCTCACATAATTGTCAGTTTTGGTGGTGAGAACATTTAAGATCTGTTGCCAAGGAGATTTTTAAGTGCCTATCATTATTAACTGTGTCACATGTTAGTAGCTCTCTAGAACTTATCCATCCTGTCTATGCCAAAATTTGTACCCTTTTGCCAGCATTTTCTCATTTCCCTACTCTGTTCTACTCTGTGATTCTATGATTCCACAAATGTGACTATGTGGTACTTCTCTCTGGCCCATTTTACATTAGTGCTACATTATCTATGTTCATATTCTGTTGTCACAAATGACATGCTCTTTCTTTTTCAATGCTAAACAATATTCCATCCATATCTATACACACCACCTTTTCCTTATTTATCTGTTGGTGGTCATTTAGGTTCTATTTATATCTGTATTATGAAGTGTAAATACTGCGATGGACAAATGAGTGCAGCTATCTCTGACATACTGATTTATTTTCTTTTAGAATGCTACATCATTTGATAGTTCTGCTTTTTAAAAATGTATTTGGTTATTATAAGCTCTCATTATGCAGCTCAAACTCATGGTGATCCTCCTGCTTTCAGCCTCCCCAGTGCTGGGATTACAGGTGTGCACCACTACACTAGGACTCTGTGGCCAGCTCAGCCCATCCTGGGGGCAAGGCTGGTGCAGCATGTGGTGCGGGGGATGATCGAACTGTGGTCCCTGTGCTTGCCTAAGCTTGCCTCTGCAGGCACTTTAGTCTGCTGAGCTACGTCACCGGCCCTATTTTTAAATTTTGAAGAACCTTCACATTGTTTTTCACAGTGTCTATATTAATTTACATTTCTGTCATCCTTGTACAGTTTTTCCTTTTCTCTATATCCATGCCAATACTTGATAATCATTAATGTGTCTTTATTGTGGCCATTCTGACCATTGTAAGATGACATCTTATTGTGATTCAAGCCAGGTTAGGCTTGGTTCACTAGGTAGTCCACAGTGGCCTTGAATTCACAGCAATCCTTCTGCCTTAGCCTCCTGAGTGCTAGGATTATAGATGTGCACCATCATGACTGGCAATATGAAAATTTTAATAATATAGATACTGCTCAATTTAGAGTGGATTTATGAACCAATAAACTTTTAGTAAGTTCAAAGCATCCTAGTTAAAAACACCTTTAATACAGTTATCCAAGAAAACATTACAGCTTAGCAGCACAGCTCACCCTAGAGTATAAATTGCTTGCCTACAATCATATGGCTGACTGGGAGCTGTGTCTTGCTGTCTCTGTCTAGCATTGTAAGAAAGGATCATACTGTATTTTGCTAACCTAGGGTAAAAATTAAGAACTCAGATAATGCTTCAAAATAATGTATATCACTTTTGCATTATTGTAAAGTTCAAGTTTCAAGTGAAGTCATCATAAGCTCAGGAGTGTTTGTATAAAACTATCAGATTCTTAAATCCACAAGTATTGAACATCTTTCCACTTATTTGTGTCACTGCTAATTTGTTTCATCAGTGTTTGATTATTTTCAGTACACTGATCTTTCATTTCTTTGCTATTGCTAAGTATTCCAACCTTTCTGAAACTTTTGGAAAGAGAATAGTTTTATTAATTTCATTTATTGATAGTTTGTTGTTAGCCTGTAAATACACTATGAAAGTCTTATAGATTTTTGTATGTTGATTTTATGGCTTGATAATGCTGATTTGCCTGAGTTGGGAAGTACTTGTCATTCTTCATCTGTTTGAGAGAGTTAGTGTTTGTTCTTTCATAAATATTTGGTAGAATTCAACCATGAAACCATCAGGCCCTGGGATTTCTTTTGATTAGATTCATTTTATTACCAATCAATTTTCCCACTGTTTGGATTGTTTAGATTTTTCTGTCTCCATAATTTTCTGCTGGTAGGCTGTGTATAGCAATTTATTTCTTCCTGGTTATCTAATTTTTGTCATACAAGTAGTTGCAACAGTTTTTTTAATCAGTTATATTTCCTTATTATTATGTCTCTTCTTTTTATTTTATTTATTTGACTCTTTCCTCTTATAGATAAAGATGTCAAGTTGGATTACCTTTTCACAAAGATTACTCAGTTTTATTAGCTTCCATTGTTTTTTTAAATTGTTTTTATCTTTTTCTGCTCACTTTATTTTATTCTTTCTTGTAACTACCTGTCTTATACTTTGTTTTTTAGTTCTTTGAAATATAATGGAAATTATTTACTTCCTTCATTTTTAGTGTAGGAATTTATCATAAACATACTTCTTGAAAGTGTTTCTTTATATTCCATGCTGTTTCTATTTTCTTTGTTTCCAGACAGATTTTATATTTTATTTTTGTTATCTATTTCAAACCTTTGATTATTCTTTTTTTTCCTATTTAGTACAGGATCTACAGGGTCTACAGGATCTCACTACGTAGATCAGACTCATAGTGATTCTCCTGTTTGCAGGCTCTCAAACGCTGGGATTAGAGGCATGCACCACCTTGCCATCTCTGATTATTCAAAAGTAAGTTAATTTCCACTTATTTCTGAGGTTTACAACTGTCCTTCTTATATTAGTTTATAGTTACATCTCATTATCAGAGAAAATTACTTAAGATTATTTTAATCTTCTTAAATTTGTTATGGCTTGTTTTGTTTCCTAACATTAATCTATCTTGAATTATTTTCCCAAGAAAAGAAGTTTCCCTCTATTATTAGTTTACTGAGAGTTTTAAAAATGAACAGTGTTCTCTATTTTGTCAAATGCTTTTCTTTGCATGTGCTGATACAATCATATAATTTTTTTCTTCTTTAGTTTGTACATAGCTTAGACACATCAAAATTGATTTTTAAACACTGGAGCATTCTTGCATACTTGGGATAAGTTATAATTGGTTGTGTTTTGTAATTCTTCATATACCCTATTGTATTTAATTTACTAATATTTTGTTTAAGATTTTTGGATCTCATATGTTTATGAGCCTCTGTTTTATTTATTTTTTTTTGTAATATCTATCTGGTGTTGAGATTAGGATATGACCAACTTCATGGAATGAGTAAGAAAATATTCTGTCTGCTTCTGCATCCCAAAAGAGAGTATAAAGAATTGGTCAAAATTCCCATTTAAATATTTTGTAGAATTCATCAGTAAACTCATTTTAATCTTATGTTTTACTGGTAGAATTTTAAACTAACTATGCATTCTTGAGAGGAAATGATCTTTTGTGATGTATTTTTAATGTATTTCTAGATTTTATTTGAATTACTTTATCAACATTCATGATGATTAGACTTCAACTGTCCATTTTTAGTATTTGCTTTATCAAATTTTTGCATCAAAATTAAGCTGATCTCAGAAATAGCTATTTTCTTTTTCTAAAGTCCTATAATAAGATTTGTGATGTTTCTTTATAATGCTAAAGACTTCAGCAGTAAAATTCTTTGATGGAGATTTATTTGGAAATTGTATTCTAACACCTTCAACTACTTTGATAGATTTAAAAGATTTTATATTTGCTATTTTTTCTCATGTTCTCTTTTAAGATTAACTTTTAAACACTTTTGTATTTTACCTAAAGTTTCATATTTATTGGGAAACTTTAATCATAATTTTACTATGTTTTAGTTTCTATAAAATCATTGTTAATGTACCAAATATTTTAAAATGTCATATTCAAGGTTTATCATTACATTACTCTTTCAAGTTGCAAACTTTGGCTTTTGTATTTCTTATTGCTAAGTAACTAGTCATTACAAATTTGGTGACTTAAAAAAACACACATTTATTTGCTTACAGTTCTGGAAGCCAAAAATCCAAAATGAATTTCATTGGGCTGAAATCTTGGTGTCAGTAGGATCCCACTCGCCCTGGCAGTTGTAGTAGGAAATCAACTTTCTTGCATTTTCCAGCCTCCAGAGTTGTATTCCTTGCCTTCCTTGGCATGTGGCTCCTTACTCTATGTTCACAGCCAAAAGCACTGAGCCTTGCTTCACCAAAGACATCACACCTTGCCTCTTTCTCTGTAGTTAAATATATTTTCCCTTGCATCTTACAAGATGTTATTGCATTTAGAGACCACCGAGATAATGTAGAATAATCTGTTTTTTTCTTAAATCCTTTTCTTTGGATTCACACCCAGAAGTGAGATAGATGGATCATGTAGTGGGATATATATATATATATATATATATATATATATATATATATCTCACTATATATATCTCACTATATATATCACTATATATATATGTACATAGTGTTCCCCATAATAACTATACTAATTTATGTGTTTTACCAGCAGTTTGTGAGAGTTTCATTTTCTCTGAGTCATTACATGAATTTGTGATTATTTTGCTTTTCAATAACAGATATTTTGACTAGGGTGCCATGACAACTCATTGTGGTCTTCACTTCCCTACCATCTGATGATGCTCAGCCCTATTTTCCATGTACTTGTTGGCTACTTGTAATTATCTGTATGAGAAATATCTATTTAGAACATTTTATATCATATGTAGGTCATATTTAAAATGGGATTATAGTTGATGTGTGTTAAATATTCTAGACATATAAATCTTAACCTCCCTGTTTACTCCATTGATTATTTTCTTTGTAATTTTTATAGAATGAGTTAGAAAGTATCCTCACTGCCTCAATAGCCTGAAAGAGAACTGGTTACAGTTTTTCCTTCTTAGTTTGGTATAATCCTATTAGTCTATTTTATTTCTTTTTATTGTCATTTTTATTTTTATATTCTATTCTTTTTGTCATTTCTTGGCTTTCACATTGTAAATATTGTCTAATATGTGCACTCATAAATTTTTAAGGTCATATAGTTTTTAGCTGCAAGCCACAAATTTACTATGTGGCATAGTTATTATTATAAAATATATTAAATTTTGATTATAATTTCAATCATTTAGATGGTTTTTGCTTTCCAAGTATTTAGAAGCATTTCTAGTAGCTAGCTTTTAAAATCATCTTAATAGGTCATCATATTTGATAAATGTTCCATGGGTACAGGATGATAATTTAGTATTTCAGTGCATTTTTTGTATATTTGATTCTACTAATTGCTGAGAAAAGTAAAAGTCTGAGCTACTGAATATAGTGATTTGTATTTGTTATTAAAATCCTACTAGTTTTTTTTAATGAATACAAAATAGTGATAGAAAAAACCAGCATTAGAAATGATATAAATCTTCACTAGACAAAGTAATAGGAATTCAAAAATGGCTGCTCAATTACGTGATGCTATCTTCAAATTAGTTGGTCAGGCAGCTCAGTTCTTTTGGAAAAATAATAATATTGTTGGTTGATTCTTGATGATAGTCATTCTTTCTGGCCTAAGATGATATCTCAGCATTGTTTTGCATCTCTTGAATGACCAATGATGTTGAACATTTTTTCATATATTTATTTGCCACTTGTATCTCTTTATTTGTGAAGTTTATATTCATATCAGATAACCATGTTTGTATTGGGTCTTTGTATTTAGGGGGCCTACTTTTTAAAAAAATATATTTAGCACAGGGTCTCACTCAATAGATTGAACTCATAGTAATTCTCCTGTTTTCAGCCTCTTAAGCCCTGGGATAACAGGTGCGCACCAACATGCTCAGTCTCAATTGCCATCTCAGTGTACTGTGGGGTTGGGGGCCAGCATGGCACGCTGGGGATGGAACCTCAGTTGCTGGGTTCTGCCTACGCAGGCACTTTAGTCTGCTGAGCTATCTGGCTGGTCCTTTCATTCTTTATATGTTCTAGATAGGAGTCTTTTGTCTGAAGGAAAATCCTCTATAATTTTTTTATATAATTTTTTCTAATTCATGGATTTTGTTTTTACTCTGTTGGTGATTTCTTTTGATGTGCAGGAACTTTTCAGAAAGTTGAGATCCCAATTATTGACTCTTTGAAGTATTTCCCCTGAAGTTCGATTTGTGTTCATGAACTCTCTACCTACTCCTATATCCTACTTTCTCATCCAGAAGATTTAGCATTTCAATTTCAACATTTAAATCTTTGATCTGTTTTGACTATAGTTTTGTACATGGTTATAGGAATGGGTCTATTTTAAGCTTTCAGCATGTGGAAATCCAGTTTTTCCACCATCACTTATTAATGAAGCTATCTTTCTTCCAATGAACATATTTGGCCCCTTTGTCAAAGATAAGTTGGCTGAGAGTTTTTGTATTTGTGTGTGCATCTTCTAATCTGTTCAATTGATTCCTCAGGTATGTTTTCTTGTGAGTGCCATGCTGATTTTATCACAGTAGCTTCTTTGTTGTATAACTTCAAGTCAGGGATTATGATGGCTCCTTCCTTTCCCCTGTTAACCAGGACTGCTTTTTCTATTCTAGGTATCTTCTGGTTCCAGATGAAGTTTAGGAATGTTTTTTTTCTAGCTCTGTGAAATATACTTGTTATGGCATAGTGTTTTTTCAAAGGAAACAATACAGGACACATTTTATAATAGCATTTTATGATAAATTACCCAAAAATCATATATAAGAAGTGAGGAAATCATCCCATATACATAACACCTAAAGATTCAGCTGGGGTCCTAAATCCTAACATCCTGCACATGTACAGTTGGAAACCTAGAGCTCATAACAATGCCTTGCACAAGTCCAGCTGGAGGCCTAGAGCCCATAACAAAGTCTCATGCAGGTCTGCTTCATGTATCTGTACTGGAAAGAAAAAAAGGTTAGTGGTGAAAGCGAAAAAGTCTATGCCAGTGGGATGAAGGATCGGAGCTAGCAAGCTGAGGGATCTGAACTGGAGCTAGGGAGAAACACTCAAGGTAAGCACCAGAGCTCCCCCAAAAGTACTACAATCATCCTCAGCAACAGTGAGGTTCCGAGCTCCTCCAGTGATGAAGAAAGCCAAGTTCCCATCAGGGAAGCAATACAAGCTTCACGAGGCTGACCAGTACACCATATTGCCCTCCAGAGCCAGGAAATAGTGCTCAAGATCCTCAAGATTCTCCAAAGTTTACTGGGAAAGACAGCATGACAAGGACCTTCAGCAGAACAGACCAAGAACTACCAGCCTCCAACAGCTTCTCCAAACGCATTCCTAACCACATTTTGACAACTTCTCTTGTTCTGCCTTTTTGCTGCTGGCGACAATCCTCAGGAGGGCCTCCCATACCCAGAACCATGCTAATTTAATTTATCTGGGTGCAATAAGTTGAAAACCAGTTAGAAATCCACTACAATGCTAATATTATTTTAATCATGATTGTTTAATTATTTGTTCTTCTTCGTCATTCTATTCTGTTGTTTTGGAATTTATGTTCATCTTTGTCTCTTTCTAAAATGATCTGTCAATATTCTTTGTAGGGTTGGTTTGGCTGTCATGAATTTCTTTATTTGTTCCTTGTTATGGAAGTATCTAATATCTCCATTAAATTTGTTTTATAAATTAATTTTATTGAGAAACAGCAATAAGACAGTTTCAAAACCAATTAATAAGAGTTTCAATAATTAATACATTGCATATTATTATCCTCTTAGTGGTTCTTCATAGTACAAGATGCAGACATGGTATCCTGTTCAAATACTATTAGTACGAATCTTTCTTCTCATTGAATAAAGAGAAAGTAGCTGTATATCTATCCTAACTATTTTATATATACAAATACAAAAAGGTCCTTCCTTTGTATCCCCTTTTTTGTTTAGCTTTGTTAGAGATGTGTATTCCATTGCTATTTAAATATTGTAGATGTGTGAATTCAGCAAAATAATCCAATATAGCCCAGTAGTCCATAGTAGTAGTGGGTTATCCATAGGACTGGCAATGTCAGACGTTGTTGACTTGAGCCTTTCACAGCTCAGCATATTAATATGTATTTACTTTTATATCTCATTTTTATACTTTTCTGCTGGATAGTTAAGACCAAAATAAAGCAAGACCTACATAACAGGAAATGTAACATTTGTATCTCATGAGGTCGTCAAGTCTCCTCAGGATTTATCCTTTAATGCTGTACTATAGTTTGCACATCCTTTGTCAGTATCAGCCATGTGGATGCATCATGGCCACTGCTTGACCAGTTATCTCTCTGTGAAAGGCTGAAAGAATGTTTTCTCTCCATGTAATTCTCCTTAGGCACACTTCACATCATCCATCAAGTTGCTGTGTGGCCCCATAAGCTCCTTGTTCAGAAAATTTGGGACACAATTGAGTTACATGATGTTATAGTATACATTCTCCTATATCCTAAATCTTCACTGACCTTGAAAGGCTAAGACCAAAATGTTGGCTTTCCTTGCAGCCCTTCTTTTTTTTCTAATTTTTGGTCTGCAAACTGAGGTTTTTAACCCTGCAGGAGAGAAGTTTATTATTACCCTACAATATATGCCGTTGGGTTTAACCTCACTATCTGTCTGAATATCAACCATGTTAGGCATAACATGGAACAGGTACTTTACTTCTTTTTATTCAAAATTTTATTGATAAACAGACAGCAATGATACAGTTTCAAATCAAATCGGAAGTACAGTTTAAACAAATAACACAATGCATATATTCTTCTTAGTGGTTAATTGCTGTACAAGATGCAGACTGGAGATCCTATTTACAAACACCATTAGAACAAATCATTCTATTCATTAAGAGAATGCAACTATATATCTATCCTAAAGACTTTGAATACAC
>NW_004524654.1:11768223-11774088 GCF_000260255.1 Octodon degus
GATATACAGTTACCTTCTCTTAATGAATAGAGGGATTTATTCTAATGGTCTTTGTAAGTAGGATATCATGTCTGCATCTTGTGCAGCAATTAACTACTAGGAAGAATGTATACAATGTGTTAATTATTGAAACTGTCCTACCAGTTTGGTTTGAAAAAAGATTAGGAGTAGAAATTTCATTTGGCTGAGCTATTCCCCTTCTAGGCATCTTCCCAGAAGTGTTAAAATCATATCATTGTGATATATACATACCAATTTTATAGTAATATAATTTATAATAACGAAGTCATAGAAATGGTCTAAACATCCATTAAGAAATGAATGTATTAAGAAAGTGGTGTTTACATACAATAGAACACTACTGTGCAATAAAGAATGATGAAATGGAATTGTCTTTAGGTAAGTGGATACACCTTGAGACCATAATGTCAAGTGAAATAAGTCAGATGCAAAAGTTTAAAAGTTACATTGATCTCTTATATTTGAAACTCATGTATTAAAAAAGAGCAAAATAAAAGATAAATAATAGGCAGTAAGTTAATATTGTTCAAATGGGAATGACAACAAGAGCTGAAGTGAGACAATAGGAAAGTAAGGAAGAAGTGATATAAAAAAAGAGATGAAAATCAATGCAGAGCTTCTGCAAAAGAGGAGGGGAAGGACAGTTGAACAGAGTCAGGAAAGGGACACAGAAATGTAATTAACATACGTTATGTACATATACAAATTCCCTATGATACCTGTAATCATTATGTACTACAAACTGCTAATAAAGATAAATAAATAAAGTATGGATTTTTCTGGATATATTGAGCTTATTTTAAATTGTGTAGATTTTCCATATATTTAATTTTTAAGTTTAAGTATATGAGTATGTTTGTTTAACTATGAGTATGTTTGTTTTTCTGATTCTAAATAGTCACTCAGTGAAAAAGCAAAAGAAGCATGAAATCTCATTTAAATTTGCTTCTCAAAATTTCTTTGAAAGGCCAATGATCCCATGACTGAGTTCTCTTTGGGGTATTTTTTAAGACTTTTGAAAATTAAAAAAAAATTATTAGTACCTTTGGAGTACATGATATTTATACTCCTTGTGTGGAGCTGATATGTGTATATCACACACCTAAATTCCTTTTATACCTCATTTCCCTGCCTTCTCTCCACCCTCCTTCCATCTCTTGATTCCTTTCCCATCTGAGAATGGTCTATTTCCTATTATTTATCTTATTTTTCTTTTTTGCTCTTTATTTATAATTTGAGTTCCTTATATAAAGAAGCAATGTGATATTTAAGCTCCTGTGTCTGATTCATGTCACTTACAATCATGGTCCCAAAATGTACCCATTTCCCACTTGGAAGCAGCCTATATATCCATCAGCAATTGAATGGAGGCCAGGGAGATGGCTCAGTAGAATAAGGGCAAGCACAAGGGCCTGAGTTCAATGCCCAGTTCTGAAAAAAAGAAAAAAAAAAGATTTGGAGGCCTGCCCATTAGCTTGGTTGTTTAAATGCCTGCTTAAACAAAGCAGTCAGGCTCAAGATTCTGTAGTTTGATCTCCAGATCCTCATGCTTTACTAGACCTGTCCTTAAGGCATCCTGAGTTGGCAAAAATAAATAAATTAAAATGAATAAATAAAATAAAATAAAAAATAAATATCCATTTCAAGTTAAAGGCCAGCCAAATAGCTCCATGGATTAAAGTGCCTGAAAGCAGGTGCAGGGGCCAGGGATTCGATCTCTGAGCCTGCCATGCCAGCCCTGCCCCTGGGACACACTGAGACAACAATTGAAACTAGGGTTGGTGGCACTTGCCTATAATCCTAGTTCTTGGGAAGCTGTAAATAAGTGGATCACTACGAGTCTGATCTAGTAGTGAGACCCTAAAAACTAATACTTAGTATCAGTTTTGGAAAGGTCTGTCACTTGATGTGCATCCTTCTCACTAATCAGCCATCCACATACCTAGTATGGTCTGCACTCCAGTACAATTCATTGTCCTATTTATTTTTCCTCATATCAATGCCACAATATTACTTACTATTTCTAGTAATAAGTATAGTAGAATAAGTATGTTCTCTGACTCTGTTTATTTTTTTTCAATATACATTTTGATATAGATTAACTTCCACAAAAATTCTATGGGGTAGTTGATTTGTATTATTTTGAATCTATGTATTTGTATGAAATCAACTTTCTAAAAATATTGGATTCCACCTATAAATGTATTATATTCTTCCATGTATTTGTTTTTTCCCTCCATATATTTGAATATTCCAGTTTGTCTCATATTATTGTTTTCTTTGTAGCGATTAAGTTTTTATTAGTTTAATTCTAGGCATTTAAAATTTTTCCACTGTTGTGGGTATTACTTTCAAACTTTATCTTTGAGTTTGTTACCTTTATTTTATTTTATTTTATTTTTTTGTGGCCACCTCAGCCCAGCATGGGGGCGGGGCTTGTGCAGCCTGTGATGTCAGGGATCGAACTGCATCCCTGTGCCTGCCTAAGCTTGCCTAAGCTTATCTTAGTAGGTGCTGTAGACCACTGAGCTGTCTTGCTAGCCCCTAGTTTGTTACCTTTATATGGGAGTATAATTGACTTCGAAAATGTTGACCACAGGATCACCAAACTTGCCATATGCATCTATTGTGTAAGTTATTTGTGAATTCATTTTAATACTATGTATTTACAATCATATTATCTAAAAATAAGGAAAATGTATTGTTTTTTAAAATTAATTTTATTGTATTTATTTCTGAACAGTCCTTAAGCCCTTATATTTCTCCACTTCTCATAATAGGAATATTATTGAATAAAAATCGTGACACTATACATTCTTGTTTCACACCAACAGTAAAGGAAGGCCTGCAGTACTTTGCTATTAAGTATAATGTTTACTGCATATCTCCCCTCTTCCAAATATGACAAAAATATTCATGATTTAATTCTTGTCCAAATGTTCTCTGTAACTATTAATAAAATATCATTAAAACTATGCAGATTATTTTTGAGCATTATAAACAATTTAACCTAAAATAAGCCTGACTGCAGTAATACATTATCATTTTTACCTATTGCTAAATTTGTTTTGTTATATTTAGTTTTAATTTTTTTTGTCTATTTACGAGTGAGACTGATATTCAATGTGTTAAAATTCTCACTAAAATATTTTGGAGATTGTTCTTCTCTTTGTTCTCTCTTAATATATTTTTTTGCAGTGGAATAGATTTTAGATACCTCATTTCTTCTTGTGGCATATTGGTAAATTTTGTTGTAAGAAATTTTGCCATTTAGCATTTGTAATAGATTAATATTTTCATTTAAAGTGGTATTTATTTACAAATCTATGTAGACTTTTTTTAAAATATAAAGGGCTGAGTGGAGTGGTACATGCTTTTATTTCCAGATACTTTGGAGGCTGAGGCAGACAAATTGCAAGGTGAGATCATGTCTCTAAAAATAAAAAGGGCTGGCACTATATCTAAGTGGTAAAGCCCTGAGTTCAATCCCCACTACCAAGGAAAACAATGCACCAAACAACAGTGAGTTTTTCTATATAGAGCCAGACAATAAAATACTTTATGCTTAGTGGACGGCTCCATCTCCCAGTCATCTCACCCCCACTATAGCATCACATAGCCAAAGGAAAATATGAATAAAAGTGTGCCTATTTTAATAAAACTTCCTGTACAGACTAACAATGGAATTTTAATTAATTTTTATATATCATGATATATTAATATCATTTTCCCCAAGCACATATAAATATATAAACCCTTCTTGAGTTATGGATGTACAAAAACAGGCAGTGGACTTGATTTGGCTGCAAGCCAGTGGTTTACAAATTCTTGGTGTGAATTTGCTTAAATACCTTCTAAAGGTATATTCCTGGCTCTATAGAATTACTTTCGATGTTCATATATTCATTCTTCATGTTGGTTGTTTATGTCCTTTCTAAGACTAAGAAAAATCAGTCTTGCTGGGTGTTACCAGTTATAAATTATTTTCTTTATTTTTTTTTCTTGTATTTTAGGGAAGAGTCTACAGGGTGTTCAGGGTCTCACTACTACATTGGACTCATATAATATTCAAATGATGGAACTAAACAAAAAAGGGGATACAGATGAATGTCCATTTTGTATCTGTGTATTCAAAATGGTTAGGATAGATATATAGTTGCATTCTCTTAGTGAATACAGGGATTTGTTCTAATAGTGTTTGTAAATAGGATATCATGTCTGCATCTTGTACAGCAAATAACCACTAGGAAGAATTATGCAATGTGTTAATTATTTAAAGAAAAAAGAAGGACCATTTTGTATTTGTATATACAGAATAGTTAGGTTAGATATACAGCTACTCACTCCTAGCCCAGGCCCTGTAAGTGTGTGGGAGAGCTTCTGGCTACTCTGGGCCGATGGGACCTACTGGTTCCAGGTCAGGTGCAGCATGGGTGAGACCCTTTTCCACACCCTTGGGATGCCCCACAACAATACGCTACACCTCCCCTACCCAGCCCACTGAGTAGGAATTTCTGCTGCATACCGGGAACACCCAGACCCAGTCCTAGCCCAGGCACAGTGAGTGTGTGGGAGAGCTTCTGACTACCATATGCTGGCGGGACCTACTGGTCCCAGGCCATGCATAGTATGGGTGACACCCTCTTTCACCTCTTGGGACACCCCGCATCACTCCATAGTACCCCCCACACAACCCACCCACAGAGTAGGAATTTCTGTCGCGTTCTGGGAAACCCCAGATCCAGTCCGAGTCCAGGCCCGGTGAGTGTGTGGGAGAGCTTCTGACTACCATATGCTGGCGGGACCTACTGGTCCCAGGCCATGCATAGTATGGGTGACACCCTCTTTCACCTCTTGGGACACCCCGCATCACTCCATAGTACCCCCCACACAACCCACCCACAGAGTAGGAATTTCTGTCGCGTTCTGGGAAACCCCAGATCCAGTCCGAGTCCAGGCCCGGTGAGTGTGTGGGATAGCTGCCTCTCCCCCCTACTCCAACTTGTCCCCTCCAGACTCAGCTCAGGCCTGGCATATAGGCCTGGGGTGAAACCCTTCAGCTGCAATACCTGCAGAGAGTGTAGGGGACAGAAACACCAAGTTATTCCAAGTTATTCCAGGAGCAGAACATTTGCCAGAGGGGCACAACAGGTTCACCCCCAAGGGCAGCTACAGGAAGGAGCTGAACACAGCAGCCAGACCCAAGCCAGGCACAGCTGGATAAATCCAAGCATTGTGGATCTACAACTGAAGTTCAGTAGGTGCTAAGGCTATAACTGCAACAAAGATGTACAAGAAAGGTCAGGAGACAGTGCTACAAAAAAAAAAAAATGAGACGGAGCAAAATGCAATCTCAGAACGGAAGGCCACCCATAACAAATGCAGAGGACAGTAACACAGAACAAATTGAGAATCATACAGCTGAAAGCAATAAATCAATGATATCTGAAATAAAGAAACAGCTGCTGAAAGGTATAGAGGAACTCAGACTGGAAATGAAAACGAAATCCCTAAATTAATAACATCTGCAGTAAAGAATCAAATGCAGAAACATATGGAGGAAACCCAATGCCCACCCAGAACAAGTGCAGAGGACACTAGCTTAGCTCAAATGGATGAATTAATAGCGTCAATAGTAAATATGCACCACCAGAAAGTAATAGAAGAACTCAGAGCCAAATTCTTTTCTACCAGCTCAGCTCCAATGTAAGAATTAATAGCATTGATAGTAAATAAGCAACAGTGAAAAGTTATACAGGAACTCAGAGTGGAATTCTTTTCTGAAATAAAAAAGAATTCGCAGAACTCATAGCATCTGAAGTAAAGAATCAACTACAGAAACAT
>NW_004524654.1:11775783-11776612 GCF_000260255.1 Octodon degus
CAATACAATGAAAATTCAAGCACAACTTATCGTAATTTATGGGATACGATGAAAGCAGTTCTCAGAGGGAAATTCATAGCTGTGAACTCACACATCTGGATAACAGAACAGGAACAAATAACTACCCTAATGCTGCACCTTCAACAACTAGAAAAGGAAGAGCAAACCAAGCACTGAGCTCAAAAAAGGGAAGAAATCATAAATGTTAGAGCAAAAATTAATTCAATTGAGATGAAGAAAACGATTCAAAGTTTTAAGAAAGCAAAACTCAGGTTCTTTGAATGATTAAATAAAATCAATAAGCCCCTAGTTAACCTCATCAAAAAGAAGAAAGAAAAAATTCAAATACAGTCAAGAAGGAATGAAAAGGGTATAATTACTACAGACCCAGTGGAAATTCAGAAGATTATCAATAGCTACTCTGAGCATCTTTACTCTCACAGAAGGAAAGACACAGAAGAAATGCACAGATTCCGAGAAAGGTACAAATTACCATAACTGAATAGAAAAGATATAACCACTCTCAATAGCCCAATAACAGCCAAAGAAATATGAGATGTAATTAAAAACCTACCAACAAAAAAATCCAAGACTGGATGGATTCAAATCTGAATTCTATAAGAAACTTACAGAAGATGTAGTCCCTATACTCTTCAAAGACTTCCATGAAATTGAAAAAGAAGCAATCCTACAAAAATCATTCCTGAAGGCAATATTATACTGATACCAAAACCATGTAAAGATGCAACTAAGATGAACTACAGGCCAATGTCCCTCATGAACATAGATGAAAAATACACAAGAAAATACTAGCAAATAGAATATAGCA
>NW_004524654.1:11777557-11778524 GCF_000260255.1 Octodon degus
GGTACTGGCAACAAAATAGACCTGAGGATCAATGGAATAGATTAGAAGATGCTGAAACCCCTGTGAGTGCACTCAGTGACCTTATCTTTTACAAAAGGGTCAAACATACTCACTGGAAGAATGATAGCCTCTTTAACAAAAGGTGCTGGAAAAACTGGCTCTCCATTTGCAAAAACTAAAACTTGACCCAGGTCTACCACCATGAACTAAACTAAAGTCAAAATGGATTAAAGATCTAAACATTAAAGCAGAGACACTAAATCTCCTGGAAGAGAAAGTAGGAAGAATGCTTGAAGACATAGGGGTAGGAAAAGACTTCATGAACAAAAATCAAATTGCACGGGAAACAGGTGAAAGAATTAAAAACTGGGAGCAGCTCTTACTGAGAAGTTTTTTTCACGTCAAAAGAAATTACCAACAAAATGAAAAGACAACCCAAAAATTGGAAAAAGTGATGACAAGTATTCAGACAAAGGTCTGCTCTCTAGAATTTATAAAGAAGTAAAAACACTAGGGCCCCAAAATTTAAAGACCCAATCCAGAAATGGATATATGAGATGCACACATGCTTCTCAGAGCATGAAATTAAAGAAGCGTATAAATGTATGAAAAAATGTTCCACATCACTAGCCATTTGTGAAATGCAAATTAAAACATCATTGATATATCATCTCAACCCCCCAAAAAATGACTATCATAAAGAAATCACCCATTAACAAATGTTGGTGAGGCTTTAGGAAAAAAGGAACCCTTCTCCACTATTGGTGGGAATGTAGTCTGGTGCAACCATTATGGAAATCAGTGTGGAGACTCATTAGAAATTTTGGACTGGAAATCCCATTTAAACAGGTTATTCCACTACTGGGAATTTTCCCAGAGGGTCTGAAAACATCATATCAGAGGAATATATGTGTGCCTATGTTTATAGCAGCACAATTTGTGATAGCCAAATCTTGGAAACAACCAA
>NW_004524654.1:11788636-11789720 GCF_000260255.1 Octodon degus
AGTTCTTTTTTTATTTCAGAAAAGAATTGCACTCTGATTTCCTCTATATCTTTCTGTTGTTGCCTATTTAATATCAGTGCTCTTAATTCATGCATTTGAGCCAAGCTAGTGTCCTCTGCAGTTGTTCTGAATGGGCACTGGGTTTCTTCCATATGTTTTTTCATTTGATTCTTTAGTGCTGATTTTATTAATTCAGAGATTTCTTTTTTCATTTCCAATCTTAGGTCTTCTATATCTTTCTGCAGCTGTTTCTTTATTTCAGAAGCTGTTGATTCATTGCTTTCAGCTTTGTGATTTCCACTTTGTTCTGTGTTAGTGTCCTCTGTACTTGTTATGGGTTGACTTGGGTTCTGAGGTTGCATTTTGTTCCTTCTCGTCATTTTGTGTAGCACTGTCTTCTGACCTTTGTTGTAGATCTTTGCTGTAGTTATAACCTTCGCACATACTGAAGTTCAGGTGCAGCTCTACAATGTTTGGATTTATCCAGCTGCGTCTGGCTTAGGTCTAGCTGCTGTGCTCAGCTCCGTCCTGCTGCTGCCCTTGAGGGTGAACCTGTTGTGCCCCTGTGGCAAGATGTTCTGCTCCTGGACTAGCTTGGTGGATCTATCCTCTACACTCTCTGCACGGATTGCAGCTGCAGGGTTACACCACAGGCATGTATGCTAGGCCTGAGCTGTGCCTGGAGGGGGCAAAGTGAAGTAGGGGTAAGAGTAAGCTCTCCCACACACTCAATGGACCTGGGCTAAGACTGGGTCCGGGGGTTCCCAGAACACTGAAAAATTCGTACTGGGAAGGTGGGGTGGGGAGGTGCTGCGGAGTGGTAGGGGGCGGCCCGAGGGGGTGGGAGAGGGTCCGGCCCACGCTGCACCTGGGCTGGGACTGGTCTCGCTGACGCAGAGTAGCAGGAAGCTCTCCACACACTCACCGGACCTGGGTAGGACTGGGTCTGGGGGTTTCCAGGACTCGGCAGAAATTCCTACTCGGCGGGCGGGGTGGAGAAGGTACTTCGGAGTCGTGGGGGGCAGCCAGAGGGGGTGTGAGAGGGTCTGGCCCATGCTGCGCCTGGGCTGGGACTGGTCCCGCC
>NW_004524654.1:11789820-11791364 GCF_000260255.1 Octodon degus
GTAGCAGGAAGCTCTCCACACACTCACCGGACCTGGGTAGGACTGGGTCTGGGGGTTTCCAGGACTCGGCAGAAATTCCTACTCGGCGGGCGGGGTGGAGAAGGTACTTCGGAGTCGTGGGGGGCAGCCAGAGGGGGTGTGAGAGGGTCTGGCCCATGCTGCGCCTGGGCTGGGACTGGTCCCGCCGGTGCAGGGTAGGAGGAAGCTCTCCACACACTCACCGGACCTGGGTAGGACTGGGCAGAAGTATATAATTCTTTATGCCTATTTTTAAAATATATTCTAATTTTTAAATGTTTTTTCATCATATTCTGTAGGGACTTAAAGTTCAACATAGCAATACTTGATGAAAAATACCTCTTCCATGTTATGCCTAAGATGTTTGATATTCAGACAGATAATGAGGTTAAGCTTAACAGCCTAGGTTGTATGGTAATAACAATAAACTTGTCTTCTGAATGGTTAACAACGTAAGTTTGCAGACCAAAATTAGAGAAAAAGGAGGGTTGCAGGGAAAGCCAACATTTTGGCCCTGGCCTTCCAAAATCACTGTAGTCTCAGGACATATGAAAACTTATACTGTAATGTCATGTAACTCGGTAGTGTCCCAAATTTTCTGATCAAGGAGATTATGGGGCCAAAGAGGAAAGTGATCGATGATATAGAGTGTGCCTAAGGAGAGTCACATGGTGAGAAAACATTCTCTCAGGATTTCACAGAGAGCACATTGGCCAAGCAACAGCTGTGACTCATCCACATGCCTGACACTGACAAAGTTTCTACAATCTGAGGTACAGGATTTCAAGATATAGCCTGAGGGAATTTCACTGACCTTATCAGACCCAAAAGCTTCAACTCTTGTTGCACAGGTCCTGCTTCACCTTGGTCTTAACCATCCAGCAGAAAAGTATAAAAATGAAGTGTAAGAAGTAAAGCCATGGTGTTATGTTGATCTGTAGGGGACTCAGGTCAACAGTTTCTTACATTGCCCGTGAAGCGGAAGACCCAATACTATTATGGGCTACTGGACTCTCTTAGAATATTTTGCTGAGTTTACACATGTATAATATTCAAATAATGGAACTAAATAAAAAAGGGGATACAGATGAATGTCCATTTTGTATCTGTGTATTCAAATTGGTTAGGATAGATGTATAGTTACATTCTCTTAATGAATAGAGGGATTTTCTCTAATGGCATTTGTAAATAGGATATCAAGTCTGCATCTTGTACAGCAATTAACCACTAGGAAGAATGTGTGGATTGTGTTAATTATTGAAACTGTCCTACCAATGTGGTTTGAAACTGTCTTACTGCTTTTTGTTTCTCAATAAAATTATGGAAAAAAATAAAATAAAATAGATAAAATAAAATTTCTTTTGAAGTATGCTTAATTACAGCTTTTATTCTATCTTTTTCATTGAAGTTACAGTGTTTTTCTCCAAGTAATGACATTAGATGCTTCCCTTTTTTTCATGTGTTGTGATTTTATTGTTATCAGATTAAAATTTTTTTAAATTTCTCTTTGGTTTTGTATTTTACTC
>NW_004524654.1:11791515-11795248 GCF_000260255.1 Octodon degus
TGTTCACCAATGGATCACTTCACAAACAGTTCAGTTTGCAAGCAGAAGCAGAAACAAAATTTTTGGGGGTTTTTGTTTTGTTTTGCTTTGTTTTTGTTTCCATTTGAGAACTTCTCTTTGGGTGAGGAACAACATTTTTAATCGTCTTCCCTGCAGAAACACAAACAACTGCATCTTCCCCAAAATTCAGGAAGATGGCTGAATTTATACCCCTCACCCTTGGTAAGGAGTCAAAATTTTGCTGAATGGTTCTGTTTGTATTTTTATGATGTTGGTAATTCCTATCCATGAACAAAGAATACCATTCCATTTTCTTATAGCCTCTTCCATCCTGTTTTTCAGAGTACTACAGTTTTCAATATATAGATCTTTTTTCTTATTTTGTTAGATTGATTCCTAAGTATTTCATTTTTGGGATGCTATTGTAAAGGTTTTGATTCCCCCAATTTCCTTCTCTGTGAGTTTGTTGCTTGTGTACAGGAGTGCTATTGATTTTTGTATTTTGACATTGTATCCAGCTACACTATTGAATTTGGTTGATAAATCTATGTCTTTGGGTGGGGCTTTTAATGTCTTCTATGTAGAGTATCATGTCATCTGCAAATAATGATAATTTAACTTCTTCTGTTGCCTATTCTTATTCCTCTTTTCCCTCTTGTCTAACTGCTCTGGCTAATTTTTCCAGAACTATATTGAATAGGAGAGGTGGTAGTGGACATGCTTGTCTTCTCCTGATTTTAGAATGAAAGCTTTCAGTTTTTGTCATTTAGAATGTTGGCTGTTGGTTTATCATAAATGGATTTTTCAGATTAAGATGAAGACCCTTTATTCCAAATTTCTGTAGAGTTTTTATCATGAATGGGTGTCGGACTTTGTCAAATGTCTTTTTCTGCACGTATTGAGATGATTATGTTTTTTTTATTGTCTTTGTTTCTTTTAATGTGGTGTGTCACATTTATTGTTTTGTGTATGATGAAAGATCCCTGCATCCCTGGGATGAATCCTACTTGGTCCAGTTTTATAAGCTTATTGATGATTTGCTGCACCTTGTTTGCCAGTATCTTATTAAGGATTTTTGTAACTAAGTTCATTAGGGAAACTGGCCTGTAGTTTTATTTTTCGGTTAGGATCTTCTCTAATTTTGGAATCAGGATAATATTTGCAACTAGGAATGATTTTGGAAGTATTGTTTCCATGTCAATTTCCTTAAAGAGTTTCAGCATCAGTGTCATTAGTTCTTTAAATATGTAGAATTCAACAGTGACTCCTTGAGGGCCTATGCTTTTCTTTGTTAGTACATTTTTAATTATATCTTCAACTTCATTTTCTGGTATCTTGTTTAGAATTTTTATAACTTCTTGCTTCAGCTTTGGCATTCCAACTATGTCTAGAAATCTGTCCATTTCTTCAGTGTTTTCCATCTTATTAGAATATAGGTTCTCATAGTAGGTATTGATGATCTCCTGTATTTGTGTGAGATCCATTGTAATTTGTTCCTTTTCCTTATTAATTGCTTGAATTTGTGTTTCTTCTTTTCTCTTTTTGATGAGGTTGGCTAATGGTTTATCACTTATTTGTTCTTTCAAAAACCAACTTTTCAAATTATCGATTCTTTGTATTTTTTATCGTTCTCTATTACATTAATTTCTGCTTTTATATTTATTATTGCTTCCCTTGAACAAGCTTTGGGTTTCATTTGTTCTTTTTCTAGAAGTTTTCGTCCAAAATTAGATTCTCTTTTTATTTTTTTCTTCTGTATTTAAGAGAAGGTCTATAGGGTCTCACTACATAGATTGGACTCATAGTGATTCTCCTGTTTTCAGCCTTCCAAGTGCTGTGATTACAAGCACATGCCATCACACCCAGCCTCAATCACCATCTCAGCGTGCCCCACCAGTGGGGTCAAACCCCAGCCTCTGTGCTCTGCCTAAAGAGGTGCTTTAGTTCCCTGTTCTATTAGGCGGGCCCTAAAATTAGATTCTTTATTTGAGTTCATTTTGTTTTCCCAATGTGTGAGTTCATTACTATCAATTTTTCTTATAGGACTGCTTTCATTGTTTTCCATGAGTTTCAGTATGTTGCACTGGCATTTTTATAGGGTGGAGGGAAACTAGTTATAGCATATATGACATCCTCATTAAAGAACATAGCTTAGTTGGCAATAACAATAGACTGAAGTAGAGGCTGGCTACTGACAAACTGTGGTAACATATCTATAGCCATAGGGGAAGTGCTACACAAATATTATATAATCTAATTTACACAAAAAACTTGTATGCAATGATTTCCCACTTAATGGAGTGATTTTACCCTCCTCATGAGGGATTGAATTCAGGAGTATAGGGCTAGGATGGAGATATAAATGAGGTCAAATATAACAGGAGCAAAGATGGAGGGAGGGCACAGGATGATCATCCAGATTTTCGGTAATTGTAGGACACAGGAAGAAAGAATTGGAAGAAAAGTCATAGGGGTTTTGATGAGAAGCAAAAAGAGAAAAAAAAATGTTTACTCTCATGAAAGTATATGAAGTTAAGAGAGATAGTTGACTAAAGAGAGGAAGAGGACTAACAATAAAACAAAAAGGTTAGAGATGCCCTGTTGGATCATGGTGCTAGTATGCTGGGCCATTTCCACTCCTATAATTCTGCCTGTCCATTGTCTGCACCTGAGCCAGGGTCCAACTGTGTCGCAGGTGTTCCCACAGCATCCTGGGTCCCACCAATGGAAGAAGGGGAGCGCTGCTCAGATTTCTCTTGCCAACTGCACAGTCTGGGTCAATAGAGGAAGGGAGGTGTACTGTTCCAGGTCCAGGCTTGTGGATTACTTCTGCATTAGGGGCAGCCTCCTTTGTGTCCCCAACTAAAATGTGTAAAGCCTGCTCTCAGATTTCCTACTCTAGGGAAGTTGTGATTTTTTTATTTCTTTCCTCCTCTACCCATACCATACTTCTAGCAAATCTGACATACACTCTCAAGGATAAAAGCATTCTGGTTCTTGTTTTAGTCCATTTGTGCTGATAAAATATGACAACCTGAGTAATTTATAAAGACACAAATTTATTGTCTTATTTCAGGAAGCTAAAAATTGTAAGGTCAGGTTGATGGTAGGTTTGGTGGCTGCTAAGAACTGCTATCTGTTTCAGAGATCCTGACAAACTGATGAATTCTCTGAAGGAGAATAAATAACACTGTGTCTTCATGCTGCAAGACAGGAAGACCAGAAGGGCCTACGTTAGCTGTCGCCTGTCCTTTATAAAGGACTAATCCATTCATGAGGGCAGAGCTTGCATGACTTAATCACTTTCCCCAAAGGCCTCCTCTCTTAATACCATCACAATGGGGATTAAGTTTCTACATCAGTTTTGGAGAGGGCCCATTCAAACTATAGCAATGCTCCTGTGTATAAGTTATCTCTCAGTGTTTTCTTCCATCTCACTTTTTTATGCTTATAGTTTCTTGCCATTTGTTAGCCCTTAAATAATTTTAAAATATTTTACCTAGAATTTAAATTTTTATTACTGGTAAATTTGGTTTAAGTAAAATAACATCAATAATGAAACTAGAATGCTTTAATTTAAATGCATTTGGGAAACAAAATATTACCTTATAAAATGTAATTTTGGAACTTACTGACATTTTCTTTGTGTAGTTATACATGATAAAAAATATCTTATTGGTATTTGAGACAAGTGGTTCCTTTATTCTTTGTTCAGTACAATTTTGATAGTGTC
>NW_004524654.1:11795348-11796379 GCF_000260255.1 Octodon degus
TATTACAACAAATCAGTAAGCCTTATTGTTTGTGCATATGGAATTTCATATTATAATTTTCAAATGTTACATATATTTACTTTTCTGTATACTTTGTCAATTTCAAATTTGTATATATGATTGTAGTAAACTGTGATGTTGGATATTTTGAATTTTAAAAATATTTTAAAGAGTTTTAAATATTTCCATGCATCATTAGCAGGTTGATAATGAAAAGAAAAAATAACTAAAGAGTTATCAGGCCAACACTATAATTGGCAGTGTGATAGGAAGGGACCAGAGTATGTGAAAGGGCTGGTGAGTGAGGAATGCTTGCATATTTTTGTGTATTTAGAATACACAGAGATCTAAGCAACAAACCATGTAATTATAACTACTAAGGTTTGTACATTAATCTTGTTTCTTTCATATGTATTTCTTGATGGAGAAATCATCACGTTGAATTTCTTTAACTTGGTAAAATCTTAAAATATAGGTAATTTTCATTTTTTAAAATAAGTAAACTTGTAGGGAAATGTATTGTTCTATGCAGATTTCCAGTAGAAACCTGCAGATGCTCGCATAAGAAACATTCTTGCCCATTCTTTTGAATAAACATGTTGCAAGCCCAGTATATTTGCATACCCAAGAGAATAATTGTTTCAAAGATATGGGCTGTGAACACATGTGGTTGTCTACTAGATTATGAACACCAGACTTGAGACATATATTTTTCAGGTATACAGCCTGAGGAAATTGTTGAACACTCAGCGCAAATGCTATGTCTTGGGGAATATTTGGAGAAATGTAGGTGCTACTGTATTTTGAGCAATCAGTCCCTCTAGCTTTTATTGTGACTGATGCAAAATTTATTTTATTTTCTCTTGACAAAGGGAAACAAAATTGTAGCTCTCTTAATGCATGGTTTGTTAAGCAATTTCCATTTGGTAGTTACATCTCCCAGATGTTCTGAAATGGTTAAGCCAAAAAAAGCGTGCCTCAACTCACAAGAACTTGTAGAAAAACACATTTCTATCAGTTGAAAAGTGGAT
>NW_004524654.1:11796484-11836446 GCF_000260255.1 Octodon degus
ACTTTATAGGAAAGAAGTTACAAAGTCACATACTATGCTCCAAATGTTTAACTTTTCACTTAAACTTTGAAATTTATTTTCAGTGGAGCTGAAAAGATATGACAGTGTTTGCATACATGCAGCCTAGCAGCTCCTATGGATCAGAAGAAGCACAAGCCTTCAGCGTCTTACTTACAACATTTGCCCTACTTGTGCTTATCAAATTGGCTCCAGATCTGAACTTCCAGAGTATCCTACAAGTACCTAATTTTTCCAAGGATGTCCAGTATTTGTCACACTTCCTTATGCAGAACGGTGACATTAAACCAGCCTGATCTAATGAGGGTGACCATCATGGTTTGGTCTGCCCAGTCCATTTCAGAGTAGCAAGTGTCCTCTTGTATTCCCAGAAGGCACAGCTCTGTGTGATGAGTTATACAGCCATGCTAGATTTGAAAGAGTGGTCATTAATCTTCTGAAGGAAGAAAAATGGTCAAATATTAGATATTCATGCTGTGCCCCCCCCATTAAAGGATGCCTATATATTTTAAACCTTTTTCCCATATACTTTGGTTTAAAATATACAATTACTCTACATTTTGGTTAGAAGCATGCTCATGGTTTTTTTTATCTTGCCGTTTATACAAAATATTACCTTTTTATACTTTCATGAATTTCACGTAGACTTCTCTCAGAATTTTCTAACAGAAAAGTAGAGGAAGATCTCTATCTATACATTTTAATGGTTTATTCTTTCACTGTTATTTGCCTATAAACAAGTCCCAAAATAAGCAACTTATATCAAATGTTATTTTGATATGCCATCTAAATATACTTATGTGAGTACAATTTTATTCGTGTAGAATATTGCTTCATAATAACCTACCAGTGTCTTTGTATTAATTTCCATGTATCTTTAGTTATTGGATTTTTACTTTATATAATGGTATGCTTTGCTTAGTTCAGAATTACACATAAATAAGGCTATTTTTCATCAATTTTTTGATGCTTTGTGAAATTTTTGACTTTTAGGTTCTCTATGCTAGAAACTGGGCAACCACAAGGTTAATTATACATTTTATCACACAATATGTAAGACCTATATAACAAAGTTCTTATATTGCAATAATTCTTTGGCATCTTTTTCAGAGGCTGTTTTTATGTACAAGCCAAAATTGTTGAACAAACTAAAATTCAAATAACATGAATATTTTGAACTTAAGGTAAGCAATCAGAACATAAACCCTATGAAAAATGTTTTATGAAACCAGATACATTCATCCTATATTCTATTTCTATATTTATGGAATACTTTTGTATAGTTCTACTCATTAATTGAAGGTGATTTGGTCTTCAACTTATTTATTCTCTGAAACATGAGAGGTAATAGGAACTATTAGGATTTTTAAAGATTTTTAAACAAGGATGCTAAGCCATGGGAACTAATTTCTGCTAAGTCATCAGTTAATAAGAAGATATAAACAAGTCATCTACATGTAAAACTATTCAATATAGTTACACTTTTGCTTTGTTTTGCATTGTTGTTATTGAAATAATTAGAAATAGGCTATCCTTTATTGTGATAAAATGAAAAGTCAATAGTTGTCCATAGAATTTTATCTTCTGTACTCAGACATCAAACTTGGTGAGAGATTACAGTGAAACACAGGCTCTCCCTTATTTCTTTTGTACAATATGATTGTAACCCTTATCAATTTTCAAGATGGCCAAGGAAGACTATAGTCTTTTAACATATTTCTCATGTATCCTTTTTCACATGCAACATTGTTCAGTGCTACACTATGTCAATGAAACTCAGGAGCTATAATACAATAAGATATAATTCTTGACATTTTTTTCTAATGTAAAAGTTAGAAACAACAAGACTGCATTTTTTCATCATTTTCTCCAGCTCTAGGGAAGGCCTTTGATTGTTGACTTTCCCATTGTCAAGTGACAGAAACTGTCCATCTGTCCTTGGAAACAACAGACATTACTTTCTGTGTTCCTTTCCATGACCATTAATAGTAACTTGAAGATATCAAGTGCTTTATTATCTTGAAGAATGTGTATCCTTAAACAGATACAAGTATTAAAGTCATCAGTTTTGTGAACTTAAAAACTGCTCATTTGAAAAGGCTTTCTAGCCTCATGGGGGGAAACAATTTCAGTTTCTGATTCCATACATGGTTTTCAGACCTTAAACATTAAGCCCTTCCTTTTAAGTCTCCTTTCACAAATGTGTTTAACATGACTTTTACAGTTGCCTGTGTGTTTGCCAAGCCTGCATTAGTGTCTCCAAAATTATGTTACCTTAAATTCTTAGAAGGCTTTGAGCTCATGTGGCATTATTGTGAATGAAATCTTATCTATACAATTTTTGAAATATGAAATTAAAATGAGGAACTTATCAGACACATATGAGGGATTACTAAAGCATTAACTATATAAGGCAGTGAAAACGTTGAATAGGGAGGCAATACAAGATGAAATTCAGCTGTTCTTATTCCTGACATAGAATTTTGCCTACTTGTAATGAATATAGCCTTGAAATTGAGCTTTGCATTCTATCTTTGAGGGCAAATGATTTCCCACAAAGTAAATACATGTATGTGTATCATTTGTCTTTTACTTTTACTGATATAGTATCTGTAATATTAAAATAGCATTTAAATTTTAAAATTTTTATGAGATTTTTAAATTACAAAGGGCAAAAAAGGTAGTCCTAGATCTCCAAGCATGCAGATATATCACAGGTAAACAGTAGTAACATACAAGTATAACACTTAATAATTTAAATAAGATATTTACATATTTGAATGGGTAGGTGTTTCTTTTAGCACCAAATAGATTATTCCAAATAGAACAAAATCCACACAGGGTAAATTATTGATTAAACCCTATTTGTTGAGGTTTCCTTCTCATTCTTGGATGCAGTTAGGAAAGAAATAACACTATTATCAAGCTAAACATTTTTAGAAGCCAATTCACCTTAATATATATTTAAAGTTTCTAAATATTTAAGAATTACATAAATGTCAACTATTGTTTTCTTTCAAAATTTGTTTCACAGGACCAGATAATAGTTCCTGCTGTACATTCAGATGTTTCCTTTAGGTTCGAACGTTCCCTCTCTTTAGCCTTTCTTTCCACAGAATTTGGAATTTTGCTTCTCTCATGTTTTATTGAAAAGGCTCTCTGCCATTATATCATTTCGTTTTCCAGTTTTGTCCTTTTGTCTGGAGGCACATTGCAGCATCCTGGTCTAAGGACTCTATACAGCGAGGGAAATGGGTAGCTACGGGAGGATCTCTAGCCAAGGTTGAAAGAGAGCACAGAGCTTTCTAAAACGAACACCGTGAATGGGGGACATTTAGGTTATTGCCATGACAATTCTAATTGTTGGAACTTTATTCTTATTATGGTCTTTATTCCGTTGGATTCACCCTAACAGCACACATAGAGGAGTCACTTTAATTTCTAGGCTGGTTTTGGAGAACATGTAGCCAAGAATCATCATCTTTTTGTTGAGCTAACAAAACACACGGTCAAGGGGGTCTGAATGGAATTGCATTTTATACGCATGCAGAGATCGGTATGGAGTAAGACACGCTCTCTTTGACCCCTGGAAGCTCTCTCTAACAAATGATGGGGCTACATTTTAAATTACAGGAGATTCCAATTACTGTGAAATTATGGGGCTATATGAGCTCCCTCTATGGGCTAATTTAAAGTCTGCAAATTATATTTCTTCTTCTCCTTTTTTTTCCGCCTTCTTCCCATTTTTCCCCCAACAAAGCCTCTGTGTGGCCTCTGGGATGGGGTGGCCGCCTAAGGGCCCAGAGGTTGTGCTCCTTGGAGCGGTGCAAGATGGCTGCCCCAAGGCTGTTTGAAGCTGGCGCGTTTGAAGCTGCCGCGCGTGTTTGAAGCTGCGGCATTTGAAGCTGTCGGGCTTGAAGCTGGCGCGTGTGTTTGAAGCTGCGGCATTTGATGTTCCTGAGGACGTTTGTAAATTTGAGACAGACTTTAATATTGTTAGACGGTAGGGGAGTCCTTTTCAACCCCCTTTTCATATTTTTTTTTTACTTGAACTTTTTAAAAAGTTTTATTTAACTTTTTTTTTCAACTATTTTAACTACTTATGTCAGCCGAGGAATGCTGTGATTCACAGTCATTATTGTAAGGAGGCTGTTATGTATTTTTAGTGCTGCTGGGACCATAGGAATTCTTGAGTGGCTTTGACTGGATACAACAATGTGGAGAACAGTCCCAACTGTGAAAAATGCTACTGTGGCCACAGAATAGTACAGAATAATTTTTCAAAAAGGGCAGTCTCCTTGTTGCTTTTTGAAGAGGGCTGGGTATGCCCGCTGTTGCATTAACAAGATTAATGACTGTAGAGGTAGAACAAATGTATCTGAGTAGAAGAGGTTGGGGGAGCGCATATGTCGAAATTATGTTGGAAATTTCTCTAAGGCAAACTATTCTCTATTTTCTTCCTATTACCCACACCCCAACCCCTATGTCCATAAGCAGTAGGAAGACAGGTAGACGTCACTATGAAATAAGACTCTCAACCATTAGGCAAGTCTGTGAAAATGAATGGGGTTTGTTATGAGTAGCGTCTACTCCTAAATGTGGAAGAAGGGAATGAGCACCCACCAATGTTGGAAAAGAAAGCAGATGGTTGTCTGTAGTCTGTAGATAATGATTTTAGAGATCTTGTGTGGAGAAATCCTACTTGTAGAGGTGAAAAAGTTGGATAAATATTGAGAACGAGCTATGAGTTGTTATATCCAAAATGGACTTTGGCACAAACAATGTTTTACATAATTCCTTGCTTGGGTCGACATAATGCACTTGCATTTGAATTCAGAGTTGTTGGAGGAATAGATTGTCTTTTAGTCTCAATGGCTCTTATTTGATGGTGGGTTGGATTATGAGACTGCTTTAATGTGTCTGCTATGTGTTTTTCTCTTTGGAAGTAGAGTGTTCCTTCAGTTTGCAATCATGTTCTTGGAAATTAAGTAGTGATTTTTCTTAACATTGACTATTTCTTGGGGCCCACAACTGCCTATTCATATGTCTACTACTGAATTTTCAATTGGGCTAAGCAGAAATTTCTATACAATTTTATGTATATTATTCACCTATATTTGTATTATGTATCTGTACAGAATGATGTGTTCAACTCAGTATCTCATTCTTCAATAGTGAATAGCTACATATCCTTTAGTTCCAGAAAAAGCTATTGAATCCATAGCATTACAGTTGTTACTGCCTTTTAATCTAAATAGAACTGACTTTATACTAAGAGAGAATTTACAAGTGTTACCTAATTGAGTAGATTATGTCATACTCATTGGAATGGCAAAAAACATTTATTTGACATTTTTTTCATAGAAAAAATTCTCTTGCAATTTGTTTCCATGAAAATAATTATTTTTTAAGGATTTTCATTCCTTAGTTCATAATTTCTGGTTTGGTGGGGTTAAAAATTTGGTGTTTTTCCTTATACAGCTGATGCATTTTCAACTACAATTTGTCTTTATATTAACTTCTTTAGTGTATTTATTAGAATTCATGGTCATTTTATTCTGTTAGCTAACTTGACAGCGTTAATATTTTACCATTTTTGTATTTTAAACTCCTCATGAGCATACTGACGTCGATTATTGGAAACAATGTTCCACTAGATTATCAATCTAATCTAATGAAATAACATGACTATCAATATTAAAACATTAAAAATTAAATGACATTGAAAATATATAAAATCATTGACTCTACATTTATGCTCATATACTGTTTATAAAACTATGATAAAAACATTTAATAACAGTAGACAGCGAGTTTTACACACACATACACACATGCATACATGCACATACCCGTGTATTTGTATGTGTCTATTTATTTTTATTACAAAGTTTTCCTAATAACTCAGAGGGTTTTTTTTTTCATTTTTCTCATTTCCAACCTCTATAATACTCACTTGATCTATGTTACTGCTTTTCTAAACTTAAAGAGAATACTTTATGATTTCTTTGTCATAGTATGTTCTATGTAGTCTCATGATCTGAATAAGTTGACAAAAATTGCTTGAGTACAACTAAGCTCTCACATGCTCAAGTGAGAGCTACATGCACTTTGTTATGTATTCTCTTAAGCATAAATAATTCAGTAAAACATGCGGAAATATTTTGAAAATATTTAATTAGCACAGTAAGAAATTTCCAGGGAAGCTTAGCCTGGCTTTATGCATCCCATTGCTCTTCTTCCATATTGATTTGTGCTTAAGAAGTTTCTGTTTATTTTCAGAATATTTATTGTATCTTATGTAGCCTTTCATTTTCTGTCTTTTGCATTTATTAATTAAAATTATTTTCAGGTAACTTTTATTTTTAATAAATTTCTACATATATGTGTTTCATTCATTAAACTCCTAAAAATACAGACTCTTAATCCAAGTGGTGAGTTTCTTGTCCTTTACTTGACAGCCTCAATCTCTGTTTCTGTCTCTCTCTCTGCCTCTGTCTCTGTCTCTCTCTCTCTGAAATGCAATCTCCTTGTTTTCTATGATTCCATCAAATTTTTCTAACATGCCATTATAAGAAAGCTTGTAATTTGTTTTTTATGGTAAAGAAATAGCAAAAATAACTTGCAGGGTGTAATCTAAGCTGAAAACTGATTTTTGCATCACATGGTACCATGACTGGGTTTTGATTTTTTTTTAATTTTTATTGAAAATATCTCTATTGTACAACCTGATCATGGCTGTTCATTTATTAAGAATATTACATGAGATTACAACTTGATTTCTTAATAGTTATAAGTTGTATTTTAATCTCATATTAATGATTTTTCTAATAGTTCATTTTCTGTTTCATTGATTTTCCTACTTTAATGCAAAAGCAGTTCAAAAATTCTAAACACAAAATTTCAATCTTGGGGGCTGGGGAGATGGCTCAATGGAATAAGTGCTTCTCTGGTGAGCACAAGGGCCTGAGTTCAATCCCCGGTTCTGCAAAAAAAAAAAAAAAAATTCTATCTTTATATTGCTTTTAAAAATTAACCTTATCAAGATATTATTTACATACAATAAAATATGAATATTCACTACATAATTCAGTGAGTTTTGACAAATACAGATAGCCCTGTAACTCTCACCACAATCATCAAATATTCCCACCACACTGAAAACGTCATTGCCTGTCCTTTGAAGTTAGTTTCATATGCATTCATGCTCATAAACACACATCTGTCCTTCCCCTTGCAATCACTCTTTTCTTTTTTTCTATTATGTTTTTTTTTTGTCTTTGGAGAGTTTCTTATTAGTGAAATCATGAAGCATTTGCTCTTTTGTGTTTATCTCCTGTAGCAGCATGGTTTAAAATTTAACTTATGCATGTGTAAGTTATTTTTCATTGCTTTTTCTTTCTGAGGAATAGTGCATTGTATGGGCATACCACAATGTTTTTATCTAGTTATCTTTTGGCAGACTTTTTAGTGCTTCACAGATTTGGATATTTTAAACAAAGGTGTTATAAGCCTTTACATTTGGGGTTTTGTATGAAAATAAGTTTTATTTTCTCTTGGGTGAATATCTACACATAGACTAGCAAGGTGATGTAGTATTCATATTTTGAATTTTAGAAAATACTATTAAAATGTTTTCTCAAGCAGCTATCCCATTTAGCATCCTACCAGCAATGGCATGCTATGGTAGTTCCAGGTACATTCATCCTCTCCAACACTTAATGTTGTTAGGCTTTTTAGCCAAATTAGTATGGTGTATAATCCCCTTTCGACATTTCTACTCATTACAGATCTTTACTTCAGTCTCTCCCAGTGTATTTTGATCATAATGTGTATGAGATTGAAGTATGATTTTTTCATTTTATGCTTTTATAATCTTAGTTTCAAAGTCTTAAAACATCATTTCTTTGTTTCTCTTAGGGTCCAAACAAACAAGTAAACCAGAGCCTTGCATGGCTTGTTAATAAATGATTCTGCCTTCATTTTCATAGAACTAGGAATATAAAATTTGAGGAAGGTTGTTTCTGACTGAGAACCCTGGATTTTAATGGTATTCATCAACTATTATAGAAATTACAAATATGATTACATATTTCAAAACAATTAGCAGAAACCTAGTATTTAAGAACCAGTCTTTTTTGAACAAAATGTCTCGTATTTGACAAATAAGGATCACTATACCACTCAGTCCTGTCATTTTCTAAGATGACTGTTTTTATTCTTTGTCTCATTAGACAGCTCAGAGAAAAGTGTACCATTGTCCCTTAAGGAAGACACTTTAATCCAATACCTACTCACATTTGTCAGAATTGGTGATTTTTTTAAACAGTGCTTTTCTCAGATCTTTGGCTTTGTTCCCCGGGTGTTTAAAAGACACATACTCACTTTGTTAAACCTTTAAAACTCCAGCGTAAATGAGAATCATCATCTCTATTGCACTGTTCTTTTTCATGTGAGAGTTTCATTTTAATACATAGGAGGGCTCTGACTTTTCTCAGCATTACTGGTTTTGAACAGCCACTTGGCTAAGTCACATTTTTTTTAAATGAAGTGCTTAGAGAGCAACCAAAGCTAAATGCTAATGAGTTGCACAAACATAGCTCTCTTCTCAAGAAATCATACTTTGCAACTCAACTTTCATTTTAAAAATGATCAGAGGTGCTTTTTGTACATTGGTTAATATGCAATAATTTATGAGTTCTTTTGTAGAGTTCTGTTTGAAAGCTATCAGAGAATATAAACTCAGATGTGTCAGATTTTGTAAGTAAATAATATGATACTACCAAGAGAAGTATATTGAAATCGGGAGTTGATCCAAATTTGTGACAAATTCAGTGTTAGTTCATGAAAGTGTTTTCTATTGAATGAGAGACACTTTTTTATGCCTCATTTTCCCAAAACACAGATTTTGTACCTTTGATTTAAAATCATTTATTATTAGTGAATAGAAATACTCAGGATATTTGCAGCTAGTATATCTGGTAGAAATCAATCCCATTTCTCTCTATTTTGTGTTCAATTAATACCATTACTCCTACTATCAGATATCTTTATTCATAGAAATGCTGTCAAAATTTGGAAATCTTTTTTGTTATTTGCAAGAAAACACTAGATGACAAAAGAAGCAAATATCAAAACAATTCAAAATCACTGTCTTATAAAATTCATTATAGTAATAATTAACTTATTCTTGGTATTGTATAATTATTAAGGTTGAAGAAGAAGCTCATTATACAGAGGTTTTCTTTTAAACAGGTTGTGATGAAAGTTCGCTCTGTTAATGAACATTCCATATTCTGCAAATATCTAGGTGCTCTTGTTTGCTTGTTTTTCAGTGAACTAGTGGGGTTTTGAGAAAACTGGTAGGTTGAAATACTGACTTAAGCCCTGTCTCAAATCTGGGACTTATTTATTCTTTTAGTTCCTTCTGCACATATTTTGGTTCAAGTTGATTAAATTATTTCAAATACCTGCTCTTGGGATATCAGTAAATATATTTAACAAATGACCAAATGCCTATAGCTTTCAATGAATTCTTTTCTTCTTTTCCACTCCCTCCCTCCCTACCTGCCTTCCTCCCTGTATCTTTTCTTTCCTTTACTTGTCTTTGTTCCTTTCTTCTTTTTATGACTTCTTGAAAACTAGACTGTGTTTTCTAGGTATCATGTACTATGGATGTAACTATCCCAGTAACAGGGGATAATTTTGAGTATTTTCTTACCACCAAATCTCCAAAGAATTGTTATATCATACTCCACTATAATGATTGTGTTCTTAGTCCAGCCTAATCCTGCCTTGTCATTTGCATCACAGGAATCCTTACATCTGTTGCATGGAAGGGTTGGATCTAGGGAATAAAAAAACTCCCATCAGGAGATAGGGCTTTCATTCATACTACACAGAGGGAGGGCATTCCTGCCTTTGCCTTAGCTACTACTCACCCTCTAGACAGCAGTTCTTCCTCTTAGTGATCCAGAAGAAAATGGATTGTTTTAATACCCAGCTTTTTAAAATCTGATTCTTACAAACTAGAATATTATAAGTTTGGATCTTCCAAATTTTTAAGTCTAAACCTTTCTGTGAAAATTATAACATATGTACTGATGATTTTTTTGTTTGATAAGATACATTTTAAAGTTTATTGTCAAATGATCTCTTAATCTAAGAGGAGGAAATATACAAGGAAACTTAATTTATCTCTTTTACTGAATGGAGATATTTGTCACACCATACTAATGGGATTCAGGGTCTGCTACTCCAAAATATGGTTTGAGAAAGCAGCTAAGGCAGGAAGGTCTGACCATCTGCCCTTCATAAAAGAATTTTCTGAACTTGAACTACATCATAAAATCCTCAGTCTACAGATACCTATTACAAGTGGAGAAGATTACCCTTCTTCTCCAGAGAACTCAGAGAAGAATCTGGTCAAGTCTTTCTAACAGCTTCCCTGTTTATTACCATCAAGTCATACCCCTTTGAGCAGCCATACTTCTTTTTTTTTATTTTTTCAAAGTTTTATTGATAAACAGATAGCAAAGCCATACTTCTTGAATATTCAATCTTTACCAAACTTAAGCATAAAATGCATAAATTTATTTGTTTCCTTCTGTCTTCATTTCTGAGGGTTCCTGTGTCACCTAAGACACATTAAATACATTTATATGCCTTCTTTTGGTTGATATCTCTTTTGTTATAGGAGCTTCAGCTATGGGTCTAAGCATGGAAGAAGTATTTCCTTGCCCTACACTACATCAATTAGAACTGTCACTTGACAGAAAGCAAAAGAAAAGAAGAAAATCAAGATAGATTAAAAATGGAAGTAAAGAGGAGAAAAGACTAAGTAGCTTAACAGTAATCGGTTCAAATTTTATCATATTAAAAAAAAGAATTCAGCTTGACTCTAAATCCCAGATATAAACCCAAACTCTCTAGTCAGAGTTAACTACATACTGTCATTTTATTGAATATCTTTCTATGCTTTGTGAGCTATTATATCTCTGTCTATTAATGAATTTATTGATCTATTTATATACTAACTTTTCAGTGTTATTCTCCCTTTTTTAGCTAGTCATGTATTTATGCATACTTTTTATAGAAAATTATAATGTACATATTACTGTGCTATTCTCTATTAATTTATTTTAAATTTCTTTTCACAGGGCTGGGGATTTGGCTCAGCAGTAGAATGCTTGCCTCGCAAGCTGGAAGCTCTGGGTTCAGTCCTTGGCACCAAAACCAAAAAATAAACCTTCTCTAAAAAAACAATTTAAACAAAAAAAAAACAAAAAAAAAAATCAGTAAAATAAAAAAAAAATCAAAAACAAATAAGACAATTAAACTTATTTCATGTGTTTATAATTTCATTAATAACAATATTGGATATTTGTATTTTATTATATATATATATATATATATATATATATATATATATATATATACCAGAGCTTATTTAAACAAACCTTCTCACGCGGCATAGACATTACTTTGTTTTCTGGTAGCAATAAACGCAACAATAATGCAAAGACCAGATTATTTTCCAGAGGTAAATTTATAAAGTTTCACTCCGGTTCTGGCGGCCCAGCCCCCGGGCCCAGGCCCTGTCTGGCTCCCGAGACTCCACGCTGGAGGCTTCTCGCTCAAGCCGCAAACCTTACAGGCTCCCCACGCTGCGCATGGGAATGTGCCCGGCCAAGCTGCCAGGCCGGGCTGCCCGGCCAGGAAGCTCTGTCCCACGCCATGGCGCATTTCTCGGTGCAGTTGGGCCTGCCAGGCAGACAGAACCTGAAGGCAGACCTAGACGAGCTTTTCACAAAACTAGAGAAGACTGGAAAGGGCTCTTTCTGCGATGTGCTCAAAGGCATTGGCAAACGCACTCAAAAGGTGGTTGCCATATAAATCATTGATCTGCAAGAAGCTGAGGATGAGATAGAAGGCATTCCACAAGAAATCACAGTGCTGAGTCAGTGTGACAACCCATATGTCACACTATCAAATACTATAGATCCTATCTGAAGGATAGGAAGTGGTGGGTAATAATGGAGTATGTTGGTGGCGGCTCTGCACTGGATCTATTAGAACCTGCCCCTTTAGATGAGACTCAGATCACCACCGTTTTGAGAGAGATCCTGAAGGGACTCGATTACCTGCACTCAGAGAAGAAGATCCACAGAGATATCAAAGCGGCCAATGTTCTACTGTCAGAACATGGAGAGGTGAAGCTGGCTGACTTCGAAGTGGCTGGCCAGCTGACCGATACCCAGATAAAGAGGAACACCTTCGTGGACAGCCCTTTCTGGATGGCGCCCGAGGTCATTGAACAGTAAGCCTACGACTCGAAGGCGGACATCTGGTCCCTGGGCTTCACGGCTATAGAGCTGGCGGGGGCGCTGGCAGCACTCCAAGCTGCATCCCATGAAGGTTCTGTTCCTCATTCCGAAGAACAACCCTCCAGTGGTAGAGGGAAGCTACAGTAAGCCCTTCAAGGAGTTCGTGGAGGCCTATCTGAACAAGGATCAGAGCTTTAGACCTACGGCAAAGGAGTTGCTGAAGCACAAGTTCATCATTCGCAATGCCAAGAAGACGTCCTATCTGACCGAGCTCATTGACAGAGGTGGAAGGCTGAGCAGAGCCGCGGCGACTCCAGCTCCAAGGACTCGGATGTGGAGTCAGGCGTGCGGCGCAGCACCATCTACCACGCGGAAGAGGCCTGCCCAGCATCTTGGACTCGGTGTGGCCCAGCGTGTGCAGCCAGTACAGAAATATTCCCCAGTGGTGGACGCACACCGTCCCACTGACTTTCCTTTGGCGTTCGGATTCTTTTTTCCCATTTTCTTCTTCATTCTCCTTTTTAAAAGTCAACAAGAGCCTTTGCCAGTGGTGTGACCAGGGACACCACAGGACGCTGGGCGTCCTCACTGCACAGGGGCTGCGTGAAGTCTCTCGGATGGGCGGGGAGGGTCCGCGCCTTCAAGTGATTGTTTTACTTTTAATTTTTTTTTAATTTTAACCATAGCGCACATATTCAAGGTAAGTAAAAACAAACAAACAAAACAACCCTGAAGTGTGTATTTGGGATTCTGATCAGGTAACTGAAAACGTGAAACCTCAGGTATCCTGCTTTCCATGGCTCGCTCCGCAGGGGCTGAGGCGCGCTCTGGTGGATGCGTGTACAGATTTGTATACAGCTCGATTTTACAGAACCGGCTGGAGCGCGCAGGCATCACTGAGCACCCACTGGCCGTGTGCTTCTGTAGATAGTGTCCGTGGAATAAATGTGCGACAGGCCATAATTTGAGTCTTACTGCCTTGCCTTTATTGCACATAAATTTTGAATTCTGTGATCAGTGATTTGGATTTTGTTTTATGTTTGCAGGGTTTGCCATTAATAATAATTAATGCCCATCTTGTGGAACACTCCTGTTTGTACCTCGACAAATGCAAATTTTCCTCATTTTCCCTTCGCCCTTTTGGTACACGTAGAAGTTGATTTCCTGTCTCATTGATGGTACTATTTCTTAGTGTTTGAATTGGATCATCTGTTGCCTCATGAAGGTTTGAGTTATTATTTTAAGTCTTTCCCAGATGGCGCGCTCTCCTCTCACCTCTGTTTCATCCCTGCCACTGCCCGACGTCCTGTCCTCCCCAACACAATTTCCGTTGCACCTTGTAGTGGAATCTGCATGTCATCTCACCTACCTAGAAGTGTCTGGATGCTTATATGAATACATTTTATCGCATAAAAAATTATAAAGTTTGTACTTGCTGTTTAAAAGGTTTTGTTCCATATTGCCAAATTGTTCACCATTTTATCAGCATATCACAGTAGTAAGTTCTCATATTTTTTAAACACTGGGACATGTAATTGAAATGTTAATAGTTTATAATTAAAATTTTTGAAAGACTTAAGTTAAATCAACACTCAAACTGTGAATGCCTGACTCCACAGGGTACCTCATCTCTTACCAAGGTACACCTAGTGTTTAATTTATAAAGATTCTATTTTATGAAACATCAGAGGCATTTTCAAATACATCACCCTTTGAATCTCAATTTTGCATCTGAGGACCATTTTACCTCACTTCATTCAAGGGCATATATTATAGAGCAGGGATGATGAACCTAGGGTACGCTTGCCCCCGTGGGCACACGGAAGCCTCTCTGTCAGCATAGGAGTCAAGTTGCCCCAGCATTGCTCCCAGCAGCTAAGCATCCAATAATAGTTGCTTTTTGCCCTAAACTAACATCTCAGTATTTGGGTTTAGTTATAGTATTGGCACTTTGCAGTAAGTATGTGGGTTTGGGGTTGCAGTTTGGGCACTTGGTTGCTGAAAGGTTCACTGACACTATTACAGACAACACCAAGGAATGTGATCCCCGCACTCCCAATACTCACAGTGTGTATTCTTTTCTTTGAAAAATCTCATTTAGTACATCTGATGTCACACAGGTCCCAGTGTACTCTTTACTGCCAATGAAAAATTAATTTAGTTTCTTAGGATGTGAGCTCTCAGAGGGCAGTTGGAGAAGACAGATGTGTCCTCTTAGTTCCTCTGACTTCCTAGGAAGTTAGTGTGGAGAGTCACAGTGTCTGTGCACTTTCAGGGATCGGTTCCTAATGTTTATTTTTGTTTCCCAATACATTATTGTACACACTACTTGTTTTTGTACAAGTGGTAGTTGTCGAGATTCATTACTACTTGTCTAGAGAAGGGGTAGACGGATTATTTATTTGTATTTTTCATTTGCCCAAAACATTGTACAACTTCTACCACTTGCATCCATTTATAAAATATTTTCTTCATATTGATGTTTTGTTGGTTGCTTAGTAGGATTCAGTGGAAATGCTATGTTGTAGATCATGGGTTTTGAGAATTCATAGTGCCAGCTGATCTTATTTGGTACTGAAATAATGTTTCAATAGAAAATTCAGTTACACATCACATAACTCAGTAGTGTCCCAAATTTTCTGATCAAGGAGATTATGGGGCCAAAGAGGAAAGTGATCGATGATGTAGAGTTTGCCTAAGGAGAGTCACATGGAGAGAAAACATTCTCTCAGGCTTTCACAGAGAACATATTGGCCAAGCAATGGCCGTGACTCATCCACATGCCTGACATTGACAAAGATTCCACAATCTGAGGTACAGGATCTCAGCATAAATCCTGAGGAGATTCCACTGACCTTATCAGATCCAAAAGCTACAGCTCTTGTTGCATAGGTCTTGCTTTATCTTGGTCTTAACCATGCAGAAGAAAAGTATAAAAATGAAGTATAAGAAGTAAAGCTATGCTGTTATGTTGAGCTGTAGGGGACTCAGGTCAACAATTTCTGACATTGCCAGTGAAGCAGAAGACCCAATACTATTATGGACTAGTGGACTGTTTTAGAATATTTTGCTGAGTTAACACACCTATAACATTCAAATAATTGAACTAAATAAAAAAAGGGGATACAGATGAATGTCCATTTTGTATCTGTGTATTCAAAATGGTTAAAGTAGATATATAGTTACATTCTCTTAATGAATAGCGGGATTTGTTCTAATAGTGTTTGTAAATAAGATATCATGTCCGCATTTTGTACAGCAATTAACCACTAGGAAGAATGTATGCAATGTGTTAATTATTGAAACTGTCCTACCAGTGTGGTTTGAAACTGTCTCATTGCTATTTGTTTCTCAGTAAAATTATGGGGAAAATAAACAAAAATAAAGAAAATTCAGTTACAATAAGCCTGACATAAGAACAATTTGGATTATGACAAGAATTTTAGTTTTAACTTATGACCATAACTTATGACCATCTTAAGTTATGGCTTAAATCCTGGCTGCTTATATTTCCAGATGGTCTTAGATACAGATTAACTCTTAGAGAGTCCTGGAAGGAACATAACAACATCCTTTCCTGTGTGGGGTTAACTGAGAAATCCTGGGCCAATGTCCCTCTAAGGACACTGAGATCTGCCTGTATAGGAGGGAGAATTTTAAGGCTTCCAAGAAGAGCCTGAACCTTCAGTTGAAAACCTGAGTTACAACCAGCTCTCAGGAATGAATAGAGTTCACAAGTCAAGGGTCCACTGTAGCTCATTAGTACTGGCCTGGAGATAAGTAGAAGTCCACTTTGACGGATGTTAGTTTTCACTAAAGCCTCAAGGAGTTAGCCACCTGAGGTTGCAAGAGAATGTAAAACTCAGATTTACAACCATAAAAATCACCAGTACAAGAGAAACAGTAGAAATAGATAACAGTATTAAAACTGTAAAGATTTCTAAAATGAACTTAGACCAGTATAAAATAAGGCTTCTAAAATATTTAATGAATTGAAAGATAGGTACAAAAATGAGTGTGAACTTCAAAATGGATAGATTTGGAAACTATGAAATAAACAATATGATTATAACTTTTAAAAATATAAAAAATAGATTAAATAGAAAAGAAGACAGGTCAAGGGAATATTATCAAACTAGAATATCTGAAGAAATAATCCAGAATATAAGACAGAATGACAAGGGGATCTATGATATAGTAGAAGCTGGTTTAGATATATGCAATGATGGAGGAGTTCTCTGGATTCCTAAAGAGATCCCCAGAAAAGAAAAATAGAATGTGGAAGAGGTGGTATGTAAAAACAAATGGCAAGAAATTTCCTGCATCAATGAAAATCACTTAAATTTCAGATATAGAACTTGTAAAGGTTAAATAACATAGATTAAAACCTAGAAAGTTCATAGTGGACCTGTAGAATTACTAAAGCACAGAAAAGACCTAAAATTCCCATTTGTGAATAAAAAAAACAAGTGACCTACAGAGAAATGAATAGTCTGATGGCTCATATTACAATGATCTAAGCTGGTATAGGGACATGTCAAACAAAATCTGCATGCAGAAAATAATTGTCTATTTAGATGCATACATTCAGAAAAGTGGTTTCCAAAGGTAAAACAGCCTGAAGAAAATTCATGACAAACGAGAACGATGTGTTAGCTATCCTGTGGTCAGAACAAAATACTTGGGCTGGGGAGATAGCTAGCAACATAAGTGCCTGCTTCACAAGTATAAGGTCCTCAGTTCGATCCCTGGTACAAAAAAAAAAAAAAAAAAAAAAAAAAAACCAACCTAAAATACCTACCATGCACTGCAGTCCTACTTTCAGTTTGACTCTTGCTTTAAGTAGATTCAGTCATATAAACTGGCTCCAAGGCAGAAACATGATAGGAGGGCAAGGTGGAGGAAAGCCACTTCATTAATGGTAGTCTGGAAGTTCAAAGCGAAGGGAGAATAGAGGGAGGGCAACATCCCCAGCAGAGCCATGAGTGCCCAGGGACACACTCCTTACAGCCAATCTCCCAACAGCCTACTTAGCAACGAACTCATCAATGGACAGTCCACTGAAGAATGCAGCATTAGCATGATCCATGACCTTCCAAAGCCCCACTTCACAAGGAATGAGAAATTTGGCGAACATTTTAGATGTAAACCACAACAAGCAGAGTTCACCACCAACAGTGTTACACCAAAAGGAATTTTGAAATGGGTTGTTCAGAGAAGGAGCAATGCCCTTTGCAAAGCAGAAAGATCTAAGCAAATATTGGCAATATAATTCAAGTACTAGTTGTGGGACTAATTAATCAAATTACTGCCTCCAAATAGTGTTGCTCAGAGAAGATGATTGGTCCTGATAAAGTTTTGAAATAATTTTTTGAAAGTTGCTATCATTAGGTTTTATGTTTGTGTTTATTAAAATCTCTAAAGCAATTGCTAAGATATAAAAGGAATGTAGGGGATACCATACCAGATTATTAAGTGGAAAATTTTAATAGGGTAAGTAGCAGTCAATAATAAAAATCACTATTAAAGACAATCAAGTGGATGAAACATGTAAAAAATGTGCTAAGTGAAAAATATAAACTAAAAGAGTGGAGTCCAGACATGGCGGCACATGCCTGTAATCTCAGCACTAGGAGGCTTGAAAACAGGAGGATCATTATGAGTCTCAGCTACACAGTGAAAACCTGGAAAAAATATATTTAAAAAACCTAAAATAGTAAATACATAATTACATTAAATATAAATAACTTAAACTTCTTAATAAAAGACAAAATGGGTTCAACTCAGCTTGAAAGATAGAATAAATTTTTAAATAAAAAAATTTCAAAATGTGATGCAAGTATTAATGAAAGAAATATAGAATAACTATTATTAGAAAAGCAAGATAAATCTGCAAGCAAAACCCAAAATGAAACAAAAACAACAAAGAAAAAGCATTTACTATCAAGTCAAAATATGCTGATAAAAGTTCAATTAATCAGAAAGATGTATAGTTCAATCCCTGGGCCTGCAGTGCTGGCCCTGCCCCCCCCCCAGGGCATGCTGAGACAGCGATGGAGACTGAGTGTGCTGGAGCGTGCCTGTAATCCCTCCACTTGGGAGGCTGTAAACAGGAGAATCACTATGAGTCCAATCTAGTAGTGAGACCCTGAACACCCTGTAGATCCTTCCCTAAAATAAAGGAAAAAACAAAGATGTAAAAATCCTAAGCTTTATCTAAAACCATTTCTTCAAAGTACATAAAGTTACAATTGATAAATCTACCACAAAAAGTGTTGTTGAGTGCATCACACTTGAAAACATCTCACTAGAGATGCAGGGATCAGGAGGAACTGAAGAACACAATGTGAACAATTTTTATAGATGACATATAGAGAATACCACCCCAAGGAATTAGAAGATATATTGGCAACACATCATTTGATCAAATCTGAGTGTCTATGACAGTAAGAAAAAAACTTGAGAATAAATCCATAAGTATTTGCAAAAAGATAAATAACAGAGGGGTGGAGATAATAAAATACTACAGAAGATATGGGAGCAAAAATAAACAAGACCAAATTTGTTTCCTGAAAATACCTCGAAAAAAGATCTTCTGCCAGGAGTACTGAGGAAAAAAAAAAAAAAAGAGGGGGAAAAGAACGATTAGAAAATGCAAAAAACCAACATAGTTCAAAAGGAAAATGGGAGGACACTGACAAAAGGCCTACCCCCAAAAAAACTTCTATATTGCCAAAATTGAGACCATATGAAATGTAAAAATCCTATAAAAATTATTGAAACATAATGAAAACATAATATACAAATGGTTTATATCATTGAAGATTTGAATCACTAGTTAATCTTCTCTTGAGGAATCACTGTTGCCACAGAAATTTTTTTGAACATTTTACCAAATCTTAGAATAAGCAAAAATTCAATCTTATGCAATTCTTCAAGACGAGAGGAAAAAATGAAGTCTATTCTCCAATTGATATTTTGAGGCAGACAGTGTAAGAAACAGTAATTATTGACTGATTTCACCATGAACTTAGATTTTTAAGATCCTAAAAGTGTTAGCAAGATGCATCTAACAATATATAAACATTGTATGGAAACCAAATGGCATTTTTAGGGGGACAAATCATATCCAAACCATAGCAGGTGGGGACTTGGATAATATGATATTTAAATATGTATGGAAAAACAATATGCTGGAAGAACCAAGATACTCAAGCCAAGGAAGAACAAGGACCTTGGAGGACCTTGAATTTATAATAAATTCTCACTTAGCAGTGACAACAATTAAGATTAATCTTTGGTATAAATGTTTAAAAATTAGGTCAATGGAAAAGGAGAGCCTAGTTTCAGACCCACAGTTTGTACAAGACAGCACCGGCATTAAGGTCAGTGAGGGAAAGGATTGACTGCACTATTTTGGACCAAGATGTTTCCTCCTTCGTAAAGAGAAGTTCCATCTCACTTTACCTGGTTGCTCCTGTCACAACATGGATCAAAAACCTATTTAAAAGTAAAATTTATAATTTTATGGAAGAAAAAAAAAGTGGATAATTTTTGTCTTTGATTAAAGATTTTGTAATGAAAACAATTAGAAAGCAGTGAAGAAAATTTGACTTTACAAAGTGATAAGCATTTCCTATAGTAGACATCAAAGTAAAAGTAGATCACAAATGATAAAAATACTGACAAATAATTATAATCTATAATACTCCTCAATGATATTGTACAAATTTATAAGTGAAGTACAAATAATGCCAAAGAAAGAATGAACTTTGTACATCATGTGAAGGAATACATGACTATCTAGCAAGGAAAAAAATTATTTCATTAGTAATGATGACAATGCAAATTTAAATAATGAAATGTCATTTATAGTTAACATATTGGTAGAAGTGAAAAGTATATAAATCGGTGTTAATCCCAGTACTCTAGAAGGCTGAGCAGCGGACAGCAAGCTACAAACTAATGTGGACAATTTAGTGACTTAGTGAGATTCTGTAGGTCCATGCAGAAGCCCTGAGTTAAATTCACAGTTCCTAATGTTGGTGGGAGTACAGGCTGATACTACCATTATGGAAATCAGTATGGAGATTCCTCAGAAAGCTAGGATTGGAGGTCCCATTGAAGCTAGCTATCCCCCCCTAGGTATTTTTCCAAAAGAACTGAAAACCTCATGCCATAATGATATATGTGCACCCATGTTTATAGCAACACAATTTTTCATAGGTAAATCTTGGAAACAACCCAAATGCCCATCAAATGATGAACAGATAAAAAAAAAGATGTGGTATTTTTGTACAATGGAGTATTACTCAGCTATGAAAATAAGGTAAGTTCAAAGCTTTTCTAGGTAAATGGATGCAGCTAGTGACTTTGTAGATAAGTGAAATAAATCAGACCACATGTGCAAACATTGTATTATTTTGTTAGTGTAAGAACCTGAAAGAGTAATGAAAATCTGAAAGGTGCAACAGTGACTGTGAAAGGGCAAGAAATTGTCCAATGGGAAGGAAAAACTTGGATGAGGAAAAGGACAAATGAAAGAAGGGAAAAATTTATTGAGGTATATATATAGAATAGTTTGGATAATTTGTTGATTTCTGCTTGTCTTTAAAAGGAGGAGTCTATATTGGATTATTTTGTTGAATTTATGCACCTACAATAGTTAAATGGCAATGGACTACCCATCTCTGACAAAACTAAGCAAAAAAGGGGATACAAATGAAGGACCAGTTTGTATCTGTATATACAAAATAGGATAGTTATACAGCTACTTTCTCTTAATTCAATCAGAAGAAAGATTTGTACTAATAGTGTTTGAACACGATATCATGTCTGCATCTTATACTATGAATAACCACTACAAAGACAACAATATGCAATGTATTAGTTATTGTAACTGTCCTACTAATTGGTTTTGAAACTGTCTCATTGCTATTTGTTTCTCAATAAAATTAATTTAAAAAGAAATATTTTCTTCCATAAAAAAGGAGTGAATGCTTAAAATTTTTCTTTTTACTCTGATTTTTCCCAGTTTTGAATTTCTTATAACTTCTTTGTTTTTGTTATTGTTTTATGTTCTTCAAATGAATCCACATTTATATCTGCTAATCTGAGCAACTAATGTGAAAATGGCATCATGTAATACAGCAACCATTGTTGAATTCCTATTGCTTTGTTTGGTGAAGTCTTGTAGCATTTCTAATGCTTTTTTCTATTTCATATTTCATATTCTTTAAAAATAAAAAGGTAAAAAAAGATAATAAACAAAAGTCTGCAATATCTTGGTAAGAAAGTGGAGAAATTGGAATTCATAAGATGTATATGAAAGTTAAAATAATTAGGACACATTCAGAAATTATTATTACATAATAAAAGACATGATTCCCCATAATCTAGTGGTATGCATTCAAGAGAAAAGCTATATGTTATACATATGTACCCAGAGACTTGCAAAAAATATGCATAAATATGTTGCTTATAATGGCAAGAAAAGTGGAAGACATCTTACACACCCACTGTCAGTAGAATGGATAAATGAATTTGGCTGCATTTATGATATATAATACAATAATATATAGCAGTGCAAATAGATATGCTACAACTACATACATCATCAGAAATCTTAAAAACGTAATATTGAGTGAATGAACCAAAGGAAAGCTTATGCCCAATATAATATCATTTATACAACAAAACATATAAAATCAAATATTACATTACTTATAATAAGCTATGGATAAGATAGAAGAATGATGTGGAGCACATGTAGAATGGTGTTTTACCAGCATGTGTGGTACCAATAGCAATGTCATCAGGAAGGTGGTCTTGAAAATAGCACTAACATTATTGTTAAGATCAACAGTGATTGTGTAGCTATTTGTTTCATTGCATTTTTTACTCAGAAATTATATTTTTCAATGAATGATTATTTCAAAAAATGGATAATTTACTGAACTTTGGAAGATTCTTTCAATAACTCGTTACCTATATTTTTGAGCTTCTATAGTATAAATTAGCTCTTTACACAATTTATTTAAGATGAAACTAACATGGATTCCACATGTAGATATGATTTTATGCTAGCAAATATGTACCAGCATTACAAACTCAAATGCAACACCACAGAATATACAAAATGGAGAAGGATTCCTTCTTGTCTGCGGATTCTTTCTCTGGTTCAGCTGAACCCCATGCTCTCTCTTGAGTGAGGTAATTTAATGATTTTCACCAGGTACATTTTTCTCCTTATTAATTTTATTGAGAAAGAAATAACAATGAGACAGTTTCAAAATCGATTAATAGGACAGCTTCAATAATTAATACATTGTATACTGTTGTCTTCATAGTAGTTATTCATAGTACAAGATGCAGACATGATATCCTGTTCAAACACTATTAGTACAAATCTTCTCATTGAATTAAGAGAAAGTAGCTGTATACATTTTGTTCCTTTTCATTTAGTCAGAAGCTTAACCTTTTCTTCTACCGTTTCTTTCATCAAGTTCTCTTTACCCTTTATTATTATTATTATTATTATTATTATTATTATCATTTTTGGCGGAACCAGGGATTGAACTCAGGCCCTTGCGCTTTCCAGGTAAGCGCTTATTCTGTTGAGCTGCCTCCCAGGCACCAACTCATCATTATTTAAAAATGAAGCGCCACATTTAGTACTTCTTTACTTTGTGAGGCATTTAATATGTCTTTTAATCTGTGCAAATATTTTAAAACTTAAAAGTATTATATTGTTGCTATGAACTTCACTGTAAGTTTTTATTTAGTTTTAGTAGCCCAACAGCCTTTTCTCTTAAAATATTAAATTCTCCCATACAATCGATTTTTAGTTTTCTTTTCTTTTTCTTTTTTCTTGTATTTTAGGGAAGAGTCTACAGGTTGTTCAGAGTCTCATTACTAGATTGGACTCATAGTGATCTGACTGTTTACAGCCTCGCAAGAGCTGGGATTAAAGTCACGGGGCACCATACCCAGTCCCAATTGCAGTCAGCATGCCCCAGGGGGCAGAGCCCACAGGCAGGCCTGGGGTTGGACCAGGCCCATTCACCTGCTTGCAGGCACTTTAGACCGCTGAGCTATTTGGCTGGTCCTTCGTTGTTTAATATTATAGAACATCAGGGTTTTTTCCCCACAGAGGAGGCATTTATCGAATTTTCTCAGAAACTGCTGTGTCTCTGTTGGTTGTGGTCACACGTAGTTCTCCACTGTCATGGCTCATATCTACAGTCTCCCAACAGCGTCAGGCAGTCATAGCTGGGAAGGTGACTGCATTACAGAGGCTTATGGGTGACCGGAACTTAAAAAAAGGTGGGTTCTGGCCAGAAGAGCTGAGTCTGTGGGTGTGGCCCAGAGTGGTTTGTCACCCTTCCCAGGTCCTCCCATGATGCTGTCTGCTTCCTTTCTGCCACGAAGTGAGAAGCCCTTGCATGCAGCTTCTGTCAGGAGCCTGCTGACCACACAAAGACTGATGATACTAAAATGAGAGCTAAAATAAATTTCTCCTCCTTTAGGTTATAAGTATCTGTTATTTTGTCCCAGTGGCAAGGAAAGTGACTATGGCATACACATAAATAAATTTTAAATGTACAAGTACAATCCTTTGTTCTAATGAGCTATTGAAAGAAATAAAAATGGACAACTAACCCAAAAGTGCCAGAAAGGCTGCCTGCAAAACAAAGATTACTAGCAGTTAAGTGCCTACAGAATGTTGACCAAACCTACCTTTTCATTCTCCCCTTGCTATATTTGTTGCCCAGTGACTGCCCTTCAGCTGTACTTAGTTTTACCATGCTAATCTCTTCTTCATATCGCTGAAATTATTAACGTCCTCCAGTATTAATCATGTTAAGCAAGTCATTAATATTAACAATAGCCAGTGAAACTAAGTGGACAGTACCATACACTCTTTAGTATATAATCCTGGCTACCATTTAACAACACATTTTATTGGCTATCATTATGCTTTAGTTATTACATTCAACAGTCATAATTTCCCAAACATGTAAGATTTTTCCATAGCTTCATATTTCATCTGATTTTACAATGCTGTGACTATGCTTTGACCCCACATGTTCCAGGTCTGTATTTCTGTATTCTACATTTAATAGTCACTGAGGTAGAAAAAGGTCCACATAAGAGGACCTTTGCTGGTCTACCTACTAGACAGAGGAAATATTTGTGGAATAAAGAAGTTTTGTTGGTTCCTTATCATACAATAGTGTGTGTGTATGTGTGTGTGTGTGTGTGTGTGCATACGTGCATGTGTGCATGCATGCGTGCATGCATGTGTGTGTATGTGTGTGTGTTTTATCTTTTTTGAAAGGGTTTCACTCTACAATTTTGGCTAAAATAAAATTAAAAAAAAAAGGGCTGGTGAGATGGCTCAGTGGTCTAAAGCACCTACTTAGAACAAGCTTAGCAAAGCACAGAGACCGCAGTTCAATCCCCCAGCACCACATGCCAGCCAGCCCCGCCCCCTGGTGAGCTGAGCTGGCCACACACACACACACACACACACACACACACACACACACACAAATAAATAAAATTTAAAAAAAATTTTTTGGCTGGCCTTGGACTCACATTGTAATGCAGGCTGCCCTTTACCTCACAGCAATCCTCCTGCCTCAGCCTCCAAGTGCTGGGATTACAGGCATGTGCCACCATGCTCGGAATTGTATGTGTGTTTATAGTTTAATTTTTTGTTGTTGTTTTAATGACATTTTAAAGTTTAGGCTTCATATTACTAATTAAATACTTTTAGACAAGTAATTTAATTTCACAGAATCATAGTGTCCACCTCTATAAAATATAGACAACAAGTTAGCCTAACTTACAGGAAGAGATTGCTAGGGATAAAATAAACATTCAGTTTATTACCAAATACAATATACACGCCAGATGTAACTATTATAAATGATACAATTCTCCATGAATGTTGAAATTGAAATTTCAGGTTAAACACCAACTCCTAAACTTCTATAAATAGTTTACAAAGGATATTTTTTCATCGCATTATTAGTTTTAGCATGTAGTCTAAGAAATAAGAGTAGAATCCCTATGAAGGAAGCTTCCTTATTTGCTGCACACAGCCTCTGGAAGACATTTTCAAATGAGTGACTATTGATAGCAAATGCAGCAATGAGTTGGCATAGGTTAAAAAACTGTCTAGATTGATTGAATGGATAGCCCTTTCAGTTTTTAAGAAAAGTAGAAGCATTTATTTAAGAAATTATCTCATAGCTAAGCATTTAATTAGGAAAGACTTGTCTTCATCAACCCTCCTCTCATTAACAGTGACTGAAATTTCATGAGATACTTGGTTGTGTTTTAAACATTTAATGGTCAGTAAAACATTATCAAAAACTGCAATTGGTCATTGTTAAGGTAATCACTATTCAGAGTGATATGCCTATTGAACATACATGTCCCTATGAAATGAACACATCACTCTTCTTTATGATACTGTATTTATAAAAATCTTAGATATTTATGTTGTTAAAATCTAGGGCACACACAACTAAAAATCAAAGTCAGGATAACTGAATCAGACTCCCCACATTGAATTGTGATTAATCCTGCAGTCAACTTTATTTTATTTGTTTATTTATTTTTTATGTATTTGATGTGGGGGTCTCACTGTGCAACTCAGACTCATAGTGATCCCCTTGTTTTCACTGCTGGGATTATAGGCATGTGCCAACATGCCCAGTCTTGGTGATTCAGTGTGCCCACAAGATAGGGATGGCATGACATGTTGTGCCAGGGATTGAATGCTGGTCCCTGTGCTTGCCTAAGCAGGAGCCTAGTCTGCTGAGGTATCTTGCCGGTCATACTTTTTTTTTTTTTTACCTTTCTGTGGTTCAGTATTCATGTATGAAGTGAGGCTAATATAGAACCTAACTTATTTGACTATTTGACAATTCACAACTAAATAAACATCATCCTTGTCAAAGTTTGTGGTTAATATAAATGACTCATACCTTGTTAGGAGGTACTGTTACTCTTAGGAATTTTTTTATTAGTAGCACATATAGGACATAATGCTTACATGCCTAGTGGGAAATTGGTATGTATATATAATACATCTTTATTTTTTATCCTATTTTCCTCCCTCCCAGGACCCATTTGTTGATCCCCTTCCATTATTTTGTTATATATTTATAGCACATAATGTTTACATTCTTTATGTTGAATTGGGGCACCTACATAATACATCTCAGGGAATTTGCAATTGCCGTTTTTATTGTAAGCATTTTCATATACCTTCTGAAGTTCAAAGAAACAGAGTTACACAAACACATACACACACCCCAAGTTTTCTAACATATACTTCATGGAGCCTTGCTTTGATATCTGCTTCTCAGATAGCAGTTTATGAAGACCTTCATCCACCAAATACTTGGAAGATTTTACTCCTCAGGGGTACCTATGTATTTTCAGACGATAGAACCAGATATCTTGGAGAAGGGAAGAACAGGAAGAGAGAAAATGGGTTATCCACAAGCCGATCTCTCATGTATTTCTGGACAGAAGGGCCTCGATCATGCATTAGAAGATGAGTACAAGATGCAACGAAACATAAGTTGCAATGGTATGTTAACTGCTCAGCTTTGTAACAATTTGTCACGCGGGTATAATCATTTTAATTGAAAGCAAGAGAGTTCATAATTTTCATTTAGTACCTTCTGGCTTTTTTAAAAATAAAAGTCTGCTTGTCTTTTTAAAAATGGGCTGCACTGATACATATTCATTTGTGGAATTCAGGAATCTGCAACAGTACACTCTGTTTACTGTTGTATCTTCCAGAAAGATGATTGGCAAAGAATTAATTGTTATATCTTCCTGATAGAAGAATGGTTTGTCCAGATAGTTGGCATGGCCCCATGTTCCATGAACTGAGAACTTGAGTGTAATATTAATTATATTTCTTATTCTCAGTCCCAATTTCCGATGTTAGATTTAGGAAAATTTATGCAATATCTAGTTGTTTTTTAACCGAATGTTATCTGAGGATTTTTTAAAAATCACACTTCACTCTAATTTTACTATTCCCTAGATAATATTCTGTATAATTTAGCCTTAGATAAAAGCAACCGTATGTTTGGAACAAACCTAATTCTATCTTTTGTTGAGCTGCCCAAATTAGTAAAAGCATTTTAATGGTACTTCTTAAGAGTAGTATGACTTAGGATACTGGAAGCTGCCTGGAATGTATAAAAAGGAGAATAATTTATATTTAATTGGCCCAAACCCACCTTTCTTAGGTCAATAAAAAGAGAAACCAGCAGCATTAATCAAGATAAAATTATCAGCTGATTAATCAGTGTTCTAATTACTGCATAGTTCTTTACCTTTTCCGTTTTAATTACTAAACCTCATTGTCTTTTCCATATGGCTAACATGCATTCTCAAGTGTGCTTTTTCTCCAAGCACAATCATTAAGGTAAAAATACACATTCTAGACATAAAATATCAAATGTAAGAAATTGTTGCTGCCTTTTAAGAATTTACCCAAAAGGCATAAATAAACTACTAGATTATATGAGAAAGAAATGAGAACTTCATAGATGTTTAAAAAAATGATGGTAGTGAGCAAGACAGCTATGATTATGAAACTAGGCTTTGTGAGGCTGCAGCTCTGAATCCAAGTTAAATATAGATTAGGAAAACATGTAGGAGATTTTCAGAATTAGTTGTTTCAGTGAAGACCTGAGTATTCCTTTGTACATGAATTTATTAGAACTAGAATACTGCATGACAAGATTGGCCAGCCTCAGTTCTGTTAATATTGTGCTCTGCAGAATGAACAGCATCTCTGGCCTCCAACAATAATGTGGCAGTGGCAGCACCTGCTCTGCTCCCACCCCTACATTTTCTAGACATTTTGGGGATGTCTCCTAAGAGTCGAAATTATCCCTCTCTTTGCAAGTCACTGGTTTTGCTGGCTATCATTTAAAGGATTTAGTTTAAAATAGGCGTATTATATAATATGATACCCTTGCCAGAACATTTTTATAGGTCAAGTATTTTATAGGAAACTCTTTTGATGTGCAAATTCTCATGTACTTCAGATGATATAATGGTGCTGATAATCCTCCAGATGACAGCAATAACTAATGTTCCTGAGCAAATCTAGGTCAGTGCATGAAGTGATCAACAAACATTATCTTATTTAATTGTTATAGCAGCCTATAAGGTAGGCTCAGATAGCACCCCTACTCTAGCAAAGTCTGGAAAGTTCAAACAGCATCCAGGTTCAAATAAAGGCCTGCTTAGGCTGGCCTCACTCCTTTTTATAGGATGTGATTCAAAATGACCATCCTTGAGGCAAACTTTGTACTTAATAGGTAGGTGATAACTTTTGATTTCTTTTCTGAAATAGTTTATAATGCTGTGACATTTTTAATTATGTGAATTTATAAATGATTAAAGAAACCAAAGTGAAGTATTTGGGCTATATTTGAGTGCTACAAGAGAATTAGTTATCTTGAAATTCCAATGTGAAATTGTTTAGAGTTTTAGTGAAAACAGCTTTGTGATTATTTAATCATAATTGTGGTATACTTTTCTCTGAAATAAAAAGTATTTCCTGAAATTTTCTTTTCTTCTTGCCCTCTAGTCATTATCTTTTTTCCCCATATTTTCATAGTTTTCCTTTTCCATTCTTTTTTTTTTTTTTTTGGCAGAACCAGTGATTGAACTCAGACTTTTGCGCTTGCAGGGAAGTGCTTTATTCTACCAAGCCATCTCCCTGGCCCCTCCTTTTCCATTTTTTATAAGCGTTATTTTCTTCATTATACATTGTACATATTAGAAATTAGAAAACCATTGCATGAAGGCACCACGTGACAAAATAACTTGAGTGCTATTTAATTCTATTCTCATGATTTAATGCACAAATATGACTACTAATTAGAAAGACACAATTATAATTTTTAGCTACTTCATCCAATTATAAATATTATATTTTGCCCAGATATATGGACACAACATTTCTACCTCCATTGCTAAATATTATTTTTGAAAAAAATTATATTTAAGCTCAATTGATGACATTGAATGTATCAGTTCTAGACTTTAAATTATTTTTAAGTCCCATTTTCAGAGAAATTCTCATTATTCTTATAAGAGATAACAAAATAGGACTGATTTTGCACGATTTTTCTGTGTATATTTATTCTAGTATTAATGTTTGTTCTAGAGCACATGTGATGTTTAGGTACAGATACCTTAAATGGCAATAGTCAACATCTATATCTATAGTGATTTAACTGTTATAACATCCTTATTGCTTTTTAAGTGCATAATAAAAATACTTATTGCTTTTTATTCTTCATAGAGGAAAAGAATATTTATAAAGTCAGGAGATGGATGAATATATAATCTTATATGGTAGTATGAAGAATTTTTATGGCCACAATATTTGGTATAATGTTCTGTGGTCCTTAAGTGTAATGCTATTGGAAAATTAATGGGCTTAATCTCTGAATTATAAGAGCAAAACACACTTAGAATGATTATTTGCTGAGCATAATGGTAGACTAGGCTGGCTACTGCAGTATCTCATTGTAAGGAATTAAGCTACTACTTCTAAAGTAATATGGCAATAATGCTGAGTAAATTTTGCAAATGTTTGTATGGCCATTTTGTCCAAGACCTTGGGCAAAGTGTGAAGCTGTTTACAGATAGTGTGAGAACCACTGGGTATTTCTGGTATGTGCTGTCATTATGAGTGACAGCAGAGGTCACTCATCAGAGACTATATTTTCAGAAATCTGGGAATAAAAGAAACTAGAAGAAAAAAAGAACAAGACATTCATCAGGAAAATGGGTAAAGAACATAATTGACAATTCACAAAAAAATTAGAAATAAGAATTTAAACTTACGGTAAACATGATTAATCCTTTTGGTAAGCAAAGTATTGACAAGTAAATCACAATGTATTTCTCATTTTTAGCTAAAAAAATTAATGGAAGTGATTAAAACAGTAATAATGTCCAACATTGGAATGCAAATTAATATAACTCCCTTAGAGGACAATGAGGCAATATGGATGATAATGTAAATTGGCAGATGTAAATTTATTTAGGTTCATAAATTTAATCCCTAGGAATTTTTCCTAAAATAAATGTAGGCATATAATTGCGCATAAATACTTGGCTGTAAGAGTCTAGTTATTGTTCTGTTATTTATATTGGTAACTTCTGGAACATCATTGTTTAATACTGACAAATTAATAGCTAGGCCTTGACCAGTGGTGGCTGTCAACATCAGAAAGACTAGTTATTCCACTAGGCACCACATGGAGCAGTATATTATAGCACCTGTGAGAAAAATATTCTTGCCACAACTTGGAAACTAAGTCTGAACTAAAATCTAGGAAATCCAGTTGATAAAGGAATATATCAAATAATAGTTATGATGGTACAATCAGGAAAATATAGGTGTTGTGGTATAGGTTTTTTGCAAGGGGAACAATATGATACAGGACATGATTTGTAATAGTATTTTATAATGAATCTTCCCAGGATCATGTATAAGAAGTGCAGGAAATCTGTCTACACGCACAAACATTAAAGTCTCCAGCTGAGGGCCTACATCCCATTATCCTAGATGAGTCCAGCTGGAAGCCTAGAGCTCATAACAGTGCCTCTCACAAGTCCAGTTGGAGGCCTAGAGCCCACAACATAGTCTCATGCAGGCCCACTTCATGAATCTGTGCTGGAAAGGCCCAAAGGTCAGTGGTGGAAGCTAGGAAGTCTATGCAAGCAGGATGAAAGATCTGTGCTAGCAGGCTGAGGGATCTGAACTGGAGCTAGGAAGCAATGCTCAAGGTAAGCACCAGAGCTCCCCCAAAAGTATCACAGCTATCCTCAGCAGCAGTGAGATTCCAAGCTCTTCCAGCAATGATAAAAGCCAAGTCCCATCAGTATAGCCAATGTGTCTACCTTCTCCATAAGGCTGAGCAGTGCACCACCTTCCCCTCCAGAGCCAGGAAACGATGATCAAGATGGTAGACCCAAACTCCTCTGGCAGCTTCCCCTGTTCTGCCTTGGTGCTGCTGGCAACAATTCTCAGGCGGGCCTCTTGCACCCAGCACCACACTAGTTTAATTCAGCTCGGTGTAAGTTGACCAACCATTAGAAATCCAGTATAATGGAAAATAGTTTAGATTCACTGAGAAATTTTTTCCTGCAGCAAATAAATTGCAAAGGGAAAAAGTAAGAGAGGCAGAGGGGAACTTGTTAAGTACTTTTTTTCTTTTCTTTTCTTTTCTTTTTTTTCATTTTTTTTTTTTTTCCAGAACCAAGGATTTAACTCAGGCCCTTGAGCTTGCCAGGGAAGGGCTTATTCCATTGAGCCTTCTCCCTGGTCCCTAAGTACTTTCAATATAGAGATATTATTTAGATGTTGATTTTAACAGTCTATAGAGTGAGGATGGGAGAGGAGGTACAAAAATGGAGCAAAGAAGAGAAAATGGGAGAAGGAAATGGAGATGTAATTGTAAATAATGGGTACTTCTTGATGCGTAATGTTGAAGTGTTTATGTTAAAAAGTTCTGATTTTACGAGGGCATGTCATGAAATATGTACCAATGAAAAAATGTAGATTTTCTTGAAAGGAATTTGAGAATGGTATAGAAGATAAGTGAGGGTAGAGCAGACTCAAGAAGGTTGACTCCCGGTACCCAAAACAACCAACCAGCCAACCAAGCAAACAAAACACAAGAAAGGTCCACAAACTAGAAACTGGTCATGAATCCATGGAGTTTATTATATTAATCTTGCTCAAAAACAACAATCCACTATATGCTTTATTAAGTAATTTATTATTTATGCGTGATATATGTAGCCATTAAAATGGCTTTATATTTTCTAGAATGTCTGAGACTATTAAGACTTTCAAAATGTTCATAAAATATTGATAAATTTAAAAAGATTATAACACAGGATATAGATATAGACAATAATCCAATTTAAATACATAGAATGACAATGAAGAACCTCAAATTAGTCAAATTAGTCACAATTATTGGAGATTTTAATTTTCTTCTTCAGAATTCTGGTGTACTTTTAAAATTTCTACAATAAATACGAATATATCTAGTATTAGATTTGTGGTATCATTAACAATGATGGAAACAGCAAATACAATTTAGAAAGCATTTATCCATAAATGATGAAAACAAAAACTGGGTATTTTATCGAAGTTGATTTTTAAAATGTGAATAAGTGCACCCTATTTTAAAGGTTTATTTGTTTATTTTATAGATCTATTTGTTTATTTTTACTTTGAGACAGTTTCACCACACTGCTAAATTGGGCTTTAATTTACAACCCCCTTGTCTCAGCCTCTGGAGTGCTAGGATTACAGGTATGTGCCACCACAGCCCAGCTCTTTCTTCCTCTGGAATCTTCACTGTCAAGTGCATCTGTTGGTGAGGTAGACACAAGGGGTGGTGTCTGAAGTGGCTCAGGGTCTTCAGCTCTGTACTCTTATGCTGCAGAACCTTTGATACCACCATTAAAGTCGCTTTTGTTAAAACTGGTGATTGGTGAAATAAACCAGACACACATGTGTAAATATTGTATAGTTTCCCTAGTATAAGAACTCAAAAGAAGAAATACAAATAGAAAGGTATAATACAACTAAAAAGAAAGCAAGAACTTAAGGAGTAGACAATTAAAAGAGAGCAAGAAGAGCCAGGAAACATGACAGGGGAAGCCATACAGTTATATGTAGAAGATGGGTAGGCAATGATCCTGAGAATCTTCAGAGGATTTTTGAATCTAGCAGTTAATTGGAAAGATTCTCACCCTAACTATATATACAGACACCTGTGAACTAAGCAACTGCTCTAAAGATGGTAATTTGTAATAGTAGGTTCATGCTTGGAGTGCCTGTCATTCTGGTCTTCTGAATATGGGCTGCTTGTCATGACATGCCACTTGCTGCTGTGCTGTCTCTTGGGTAGATGATTGTTCAAAAAAGAAAGAGGTGGTGAATGAAGGCAGGAGACAGGAAAAGGAATGTTGCGGGACTGTCCTGCTACAAGGTTGTATATGGTTAAATCTCTGGACTTATGTGTAAACATAAGAATTATATAATTCTTTATGCCTATTTATAAAATATATTTTAATTTTTTAAATATTTTTTCATCCTATTCTGTAGGGACTTAAAGTTCAACATAGCAATACTTGATGAAAAATGCCTGTTCCATGTTATGCCTAAGATGTTTCATATTCAGACAGATAGTGAGGTTAAGCTTAACAGCCTAGGTTATATGGTAATAACAATAAGCTTCTCTTCTGGAGGGCTAACAACCTAAGTTTGCAGACCAACATTAGAGAAAAAGGAGGGTCGCAAGGAAAGCCAACAGTTTGGCCCTAGCCTTCCAAGGTCAATTAAGACTCAGGACGTATAAGAATTTGTACTATAACGTCATGTAACTCAGTAGTGTCCCAAATTTTCTGATCAAGGAGATTATGGGGCCAAAGAGGAAAGTGATCGGTGATGTAGAGTGTGCCTAAGGAGAGTCACATGGAGAGAAAACATTCTCTCAGGATTTCACAGAGAGCACATTGGCCAAGCAATGGCTGTGACTCATCCACATGGCTGACAAAGGATCTACAATCTGAGGTACAGGATCTCAGGATAAATCCTGAGGGGATTTCACTGACCTTATCAGACCCAAAAGCTACAACTCTTGTTGCATAGGTCCTGCTTTTCCTTGGTCGTAACCATCCAGCAGAAAAGTATAAAAACGAAATATAAGAAGTGAAGCTATGCTGTTATGTTGAGCTGTAGGGGACTCAGGTCAACAATTTCTGACATTGCCAGTCAAGGGGAAGACCCAATACTATTATGGGCTACTGGACTCTTTTAGAATATTTTGTTGAGTTAACACACCTATAATATTCAAATGACGGAACTAAACAGAAAAGGGGATACAGATGAATGTCTATTTTGTATCTGTGTATTCAAAATGGTTAAGATAGATATATAGTTACATTCTCTTAATGAATAGAGGGATTTGTTCTAATGGTGTTTGTAAATAGGATATCATGTCCACATCTTATACAGCAAATAACCCCTAGGAAGAGAGTATGTAATGTGTTAATTATTAGTACTGTCCTGCCAATTTGATTTGAAACTGTCTCATTGCTATTTGTTTCTCAATAAAGTTATGGAAAAAATAAAGGACAGCAAAATTGTGATCAAAATAAAAATTTCCTAAAATATATCATTCCTAAATATAGACACAAAAATGTTCACAGATATTAGCAAATTAAATAAAATTCAGTAACATATGGAAAAGATAGGCATCACAATCACACGGGGTTCTCAGTAATAATGCAATGCTGGGTGGTTTAAGATGAAAATCAACCACTGAAATTCACCATAATAAGAAAATTATGGAGAAAATGATGATCATCTCCATATACACAGGAGAAGCACTTAACAAATTTCAACACTTAGTCATAATAAAAGCTCTCAGCAAAGAAAGCTCTTTCCACTTGGCAAAGTCTATGAAGACTTACAGCTAACTTTATATTTCATGTTGAGTACTCTACTGATATTTTTCATTTGTGGCCAGTATCAAATCTTGCCATTTTTGGTCCACTTTTTACTGGAGATTCTAGCAAAAGAAAAGATATAAAAAGACTACATAAGGAAGAGGAACTGGTTTTATTTACAGCAAGAAAAGAAGTGGAACTGATTTTATTTACAACAGAATTATGTACATACAAAATCCTCAGGAATGTAAGAAATCATTGAAATTAAGTCAATTGATATATGCCAGGAAGCTGGGTCAATACACAATGATCAATTGCATTTTTATATATATAACAATAAAAATTAAATCTAAAGACAAAAAAAAAAAAACCTGGTGGTTGGTTTGGTTTGGTTTTCTCTTAATTGAAGGAATACCTCACTGATTAAGACTTTGTAATAAAGTAGAGAAGAATCTACAAACTACACAAGCACAGTTTGTTGGCAAAGGGAGCATCTAGAAAAGAAACAGCACCAAAATAAATAAGCATTTTAATGACAGATGAATTTTTCCCATGGTCAGATTGGTTTCTTGCCCTGTGAGCCTTTGTTGAGCACCTATTATGTGCCAGGCTGTCAGCTTGCTAAACAGCTTTAATCTTTGTATCTTTTACAGGATAGACCTCCAAACATTTTTCCACAGAGATACAATGTGAGTTCACATTAGATTAGCCATTGATGCATTGGCTCTTCTACACATGCAAGAGGAACTTGCCTTTATTCATTTATGAATTAAAAAGCAGTAAGGAATGAAAACATAGGCAAAGAAGTAAGAGAGGGGTGAGGGATAGTCTTTCTTCCTCACCCTCTGGAGACACAGAACATAATAGACATACATGCACATGTGAATAAATTGATCTTTTAAATATGAACATATTTTTTTCTAGAGTATATTAGAATAAAGAGAAATCTTGTCACTTGATACAAATGCATTTCAGAGACAAAGAATCAGAATATTTATATAAGACAGTATAATAGCACACCCACAGTGATGTTAGCTTTATTTCCAAAATATATTAAAATAAAGCTATTATCTGAATTATAGTGAACCTTAAGATAGATTTGCTTTATAATCTTTATCTCAGTGTAAGGGTAATTTCTTTGGCATGTTTCTAAAAAATTAATTAATTAATTAATTTATTTGATAACAGAGTCTCACTATGCAGCTCAGACTCATAGTGACCTTCTGTCTCAGCCTCCCCAGCACTGAGATTACAAGCGTATGCCACCACACTCAGTTTCAGTGGCTGGCATGGTGCACCAAGGTTTCTGAAGCTGGTATGGCATGCAGTACTAGGGATTGAATCCAGGTCCTTGTGCTTGCCAGGTAGGTGCTTAGACCACTGAGCTTTCTCTCCAGCCCTTTGTTTTGTTTTTGAGACAGAGTCACACGATGTAGTTTAGTCTGACCTTGAAATCACTATGAACTTGTGGCGATCCTGTTGTCTTAGTCTTTAAGTGCGGGATTTACAGGCCTGCCCCATCATGCTTGGCAAGAGTAACGTCTTGACCGACTCATTTACTTGTTTTCTTCTAATAATTCTGTAAATAAGTGAAATAAATCAGACCCACATGTGCAAACGTTGTATTGTCTTCTTAGTGTAAGAAAACTAAAAGAGAAAATAAAATCTGAAGGGTACAATAGATAGTGGAAAAAGAAAATCAATCAATTCAAAAGTAAGAAACTACTGAGTTGAAAAGAACAGAGAGGTAGTGGGGGAAAGAGATTATGTATGTAAGCAGGATGGATTGGACAAACTGTACTATGCATTTCTGCCACTCTGTGGAAAGAAGCAATTAATGCTTAATTTGTTTTGTCTATTTTTTTCAATTCTTTGACCTTTTTCTCTTCTTAATTTACTGTACATTTTTTTCTTCTTCCAATTTTACATGCATATATCTGGTAACATGAACAACTAGTTTGAAGACAACATGATACATTACATCAAATACAGAGATATTCACATTATTTTGATAAGTGAAATTCTGTATCACTTGTAATTTTTCTATTTTAATACTATTCTATACTCTTTAAAACATAAAAATAAAAAAATAATTCGAGAAAAATGTGGCAAAATGGTGCCTGCTCTATTTATATTTTAACAAAATCATGAGTAATGTTCTTAATATTATAGAGATTTACATAATTTATAATTAGAAATTCTAAGCAGAAGTCTCCATCTGAGAAACTCAAGTAGCAAATTGTTTTTTTTAATTTCTGAAAACTACATGTTCTATATTCACTCTTAAATTCCTTTTTTTTTTTTTTTTTTTTTTGCGGAACTGGGGATTGAACTCAAGCCCTTACGCTTGCCAGGCAAGTGCTTATTCTACTGAGCTATCTCCCCAGCCTTAAATTCCTTTTTTAATTTTAATTTATGTCCATGTTCAGAGTTTTCCAAATAAATAGGAGACTGAATTTTTCTATGCTTATGTATAGAATATATATGATGAATAGATAATTCATTGATTGCATGCATTTCCTGAACTCTGTGAGAAATTTTGGTACTTCTGTTCCCTTTGTATATGTTTTATTTTTTAATTTTTAAATTTTTTTTTTATGGTACAGGGGATGGAACTCAGGACCTTACACTTGCCAAGCAAGCACTTATTCTACTGAGCTATCTCCCTGGCCCACCTTTATGTTTTAATTTCTACCCTAGTATACACTTTAGATATGAGAACCATCTTCTTTTCATATCTTCACTGAAAGTATGAAATCTGTTTAAATTACTTTGAGTAGGTTTAAAATACTTTTTTTTGTATTTTAGTACAGGGTCTGCAGGGTCTACAGGGTTTCACTATGTAGATCAGACTCATAGTGATCCTCTTGCTTACAGCCTCCCAAGAGCTGGTATTACAGGCACGCCACCATGCCCAGTCTTAATTGCTGTCTCAGTGTACCCCAGGGGTGGGGCCAGCCAGGCAGGCTGGGGATCAAGCCTAAGCAGATGTCTTAATCCCCTGAGCTATTTGGCCAGCCCAGTTTAAACTTCTTTGAACCTTAATGAAATAGGCTAGAGTTTCTTAGCATTGGTAAGAAACCATCCTTTGGTATTTTGGCACAAACCTGCTTCTTGTGTCTGTTAATTACATACACAGCTTTTATACACTGAAAATAAAGGCAATGCTTACTTTGATGCTTTAGTCTTTCTGAACTGAAGTTTGCTTTCATTTGATTTCATATTACAGTTCATTTTCCTGGCATATATTAAATGTGCAATGTTCCATTTATTGTAATTGAGAATCTCATTCTATGATCATATTTCTGACCACTTAGGAAGAACATGAGTAGACATAAGTACTGCAAACACACTGGCCATTGATCATGCCAGAGGAGAAGGTGAGTGGGTTGCTGATAAATGAGGGAGAAGTACCTTTGTTTCGGTATTAAGGATGGTTTCTAATGAAGTGTTCTGCCTAGAGTGGAAATACTGCTCATTTTCTTCCTCTTCATAATCTCTTAGTGGGCCAAGTTTTGCACTCTGGCAGTACCTTATTGTTTAGAGATGTTGGGAAAGGGTGAATTCCCCACATTGGTTATTGAGTATCACATTGATATTTTCCACGTTGTGACCCAGTAGAAAGGCACTTATGCACTAGAGAGGAAAAGTGGATGATGTCTGCTTGGTGTGCCACTTACTGGGCTTGTGTAACCTTGGTATAGCTGCTAAAAATTGAGAGAGCCCACAAGTGTGTGTTAGGGTTTGCAAAATAGGATAGTGGTATAACATTCCCTGAATTTCCAAGTTGGAGAAATGAAAAACTTTTCAGTACACTAAAACTATAGATTCATTCCCCTGCTGCAGCCAAACCTCTCTGGGTGCCACTGGATTTGTGTAACTCCAGAGTGACTGGGCCCAGCCTGTTCTGGGGACAGTGGAGGGTTCTTAAATGCCATCGTAGGCTCTGCAAGTTATGTTAACTTAATAGAAAAATTATTGTATATTTAAAACCTTATCAGTAAAAATATCATGATTTTAGTAATAGATACACATTTACCTTGTTGGAAACTGATTTTCAAACTGATTTAATGCTATTGTCTCACATTATCCTCTACAACCCTGTGAAATAGACAACCTGGGTCTGATTTCTGGGCTCCTTCTGGATCTTGCTCTGGTTTTTTCCTCTCTTGCCTTCATACTATTCCTTCTTTATCCTCTTCCTCTACATTGACTTTGCGTAATACGCTTACATTTTACACAAAATGTTTACCTCAGCCTTGTTTTAACAAACAAAGCACTATTCCCTCTGTCAGTAACATCCTTCTTTATTATCCTAATATTTCCAGTATTTCTATTTGCTTTTCCTACTTGGCCCCTTACAGCTATGAGTCAGACCAGGAGCCTTACTTAACTGCCTCTCTCCCATTCCTTTTCTTAAAACTTTCAGTCCTGTTGTGAGTTTCAGCATTTGCCAGTTGAGACCATTCCTTCTCTCTACCCTCTCTCTCCCATCCACCGCTCTTCACCCCACCTTTGTTCTGCACAACACAACTGGAGGGCTCTTCCTTGAAAGCTGTGTTTTTCTGCATACACATCTCCATTCTTGGTCTTTCCTTTTCTTGTTCCCCCATGAAAACAAAAGTGAACCAATTGCCAGTGCATTCCACTCTGTCTCTTCTTTAAAATTTCTGTCTGATCTTCCTTAATGATATGATGAGCAACCCCCCTTGTTCAAGCCAGAATTCTAGCTCAAGTCTTGGACTCCTGTTGGGTTTTGACATAGTCATTCTTCATCAACATGTACTTTGTTACTTCTGCATACTTAAAAGTCTCATTATAATTTACTGCTACGAAGCTTACAGCATTTCATCCTCTCATCTTCATGACCTCCACACTGTGCCAGTCTCCTTTGGCATCACTGCAGCCACTTGATATCTTTGGCTCTAATTTTATGTTTTTCCAAACATTTATACTAACTGTCACAGTTGTGATATTTTAATGTTTACCTGGATAAACCCACCTATTTGTTTTACACCTGTCAGTTCAAAATCCTCACTCCTGAATATCCTACATGGGGCCCTTCTTCTTTTTTTTTTT
>NW_004524654.1:11837174-11842221 GCF_000260255.1 Octodon degus
TTTTTTTTTTTTTTTGCTCCAAATGCCTTCAGGGCAGGTTTGGCTGGCTTGAGTTGTGGGGATTGAACCACAGCAACCTGAGCCTGACTGCTTGGTTGAAGCAGCCACTTAAAGAACTGAGCTTAAGGGGCAAGCCCCCCATGGGGCCCTTCTTCTTTCTTTAGCTTCTCTTTTTCACTCTATTCTTCTATACTTCCCTATGGTATTTTACCTACTGGCATCAGGGAACCACCTGAAGTTCTCAGCATTGTCCTCTGGGGGTCTTGTTTAAAATGCCCCTGAGCTGGGGTAAGTAGTGTCTCCTAAAATTCATTTTTACCAGGACCCACCCTTAGAAAAAATTTTTCTTTTTTTGGCAGAACTGGGGATTGAACTCAGACCTTTGCACTTGCCAGGCAAGTGTTTATTCTACTGAGCCATCTCCCTGGCACCGAAAATTTTCTTATTTAGCAAATAAAGGATTTTTAAATTGTATGTTTAAGATATCAAGCATATTTTAATGTACATAGGAAGTCATCACTGCAGCTAAATAAATTCACATATCTGTCATATGACATGGCAATCTTTCCATATGTGAGTGGTAAGAACACCTTAAGTCTAGTCTCTAGGAAGTTTTCAGGATGCTATAATGTATTTATGATCCCCAGCTACACATTAGATCTCTAGTCTAATTTATTTTATGTAAAGTAACTTTCCATTTCACTCCCTTTCCTCTCATACCTTGCCTCTTATAACAATCTGTTTGATTTTTTATTTTTGTGTACTTTATTTCTAAATATTTTGCATACAATTGAAATGATACAATAATTCTCTTTCTATAGATTTGTCTAATCTGTACATTAGAACATGTAGCCCAATGTCCTCGAGGCTCATCCATGTTATTGAAAATGGCAGTATCTCCTTTTCAACACTGAATAATGTTACTCTGTATAAGTTGTATACACAATTTTTAAGCCATTAATGGGTATATTGTGAGTGTACAGTAAATTGTATGTATTGCAAATGTATAGTTAAGATGAAATCATACTAGGTCACAATAGGCTTAAATCGATTATGACTGGTGCCTTTTAAGAAAAGGCTGAGACTTTTCAGAGACTGAGACAGACAGAGGAAAGATCAGGTGAGGACAGATGCAGAGAATGGAACAAAGTGTTGCTATATTAAGTCTAAAATTTTCCCCCAAAATGTTTGGAAGGTGACTGGACCACTAGGGCATCACTCTCCTTAGAAGACTCGTCCACTGATGGATGATACAGGGAATCATATTCCCAACCTGAAAGATACCTGGGCTAAGTTCATGTTCTCTAAAACAGAAGAGTGAATTTTAGGAACAATGGTGGTTAAGAGTAGAATATATTTATTGGGGGAAAGAAAGCTCCTGTCCGAGAGAAGGACAAAAGGAGGACCTGAGCAGGTTGCCCCAGAGGCTGTGTCTTCCACGGATTTTTACAGAGTAAAAACCTGTGATGAGGCCGGTCTAAGCTGGAGAATATGGAAACTCACTTAGGTGAGCATGAGGTGGGACAAAACTATGGTCAACCCATGAGATTACAAGCACAATCGCTCAGGTAAAATTGATTAAATCCGGGACCGAATGCGGAAGCAAGTCACATAGCAAGCAGGTATGGCAAGATACCTAGAATACAGGAAATAGGCATTTCCTGTAGTAGAGCTGGGTTAGTGACTTCCAGGCACCTTTCAGGTAAGAGATTCATTTAGAATATCAATCCCAGATGCCTATCTTCAGGGAGGTAGGTGGGTGCATTTGTTTACTCTTTTGTCTTGAGGTTTGGCCCACAGCAAGGGTCTGTCTCTCCCAAAATTGCAAAGTCACCTCATCTTCCATACTGTCTCCTTGAGGGCCCAGCCCTGTCTGACTTCCTAGAATATTTCTGTCCAACTCAGCTACCTACAACACTGATGAGTTCAGTAACTGAAGGTGTTATGAAGGCAATGGGCCTTCTTCAAGGCAGCCACTGGGAGCTGGAATGGAAGGGTGTGCTCTTGTTCCCAGCTCCTTCCTGCTCTCTGCTTGCTGGCTGCTTTGGGTTGAGCAGTTTGCCTCTGCTACTGCTCTCTGCCTTGCTGATTATACCTTTGAGTCAGTTAATCATGCATGGACTGAGACTTCTGAAACTCTAAAGCAAAATAAACTTCTCCCTTTTTAGATTGCAGGGGTTGGGTGCTGGGTCTCAGCAACTGGACAGTGACTGACCTTCAGGTCTGCATGTCAAAGATGCCAGGGAGTGCAGGCAACTGCTGCAGCTGGGAGAAAGGTGTGGGGTGGATTCTCTTTCATGTGCTATGAAAGAATCAACTGGGCCAATGTACGAATTTCACACTTAACCTCCAGAACTGAAATAAAGAATTACTGTCATTTTAAGCCCACCGGTGGTTGTAATATTTTTATGGCAGTCCCAGGAAAATAAGTTACTTTTTCCCAACTCATTTCCAATGGAAATAGCCTTCAGGACCTACTGGGTTAGGTAAGGAACCGGTTTCTGGGCACCGTGTGCCTCTCGTTCTATTGCTGCATTGGAGCCCCTGCCTCCTGTGCTCCTGGAGGGCAACCCATAAACCCACTGCTTTCTCTCTGCACTGCTCAGCACAGGGCTTGGCATGAACTGGGGTAGCTTTTCTTTGGAGGGGATAATTATGTCACTTAAATGACAGATTTCTGATGGGGTTATCACACATTCCTTTTAGTTTCGCCTTTTGTTTTGCTGCATTTTGTCTTTAATGCCAGACCTAATCAAGGTATCCAAGTGTGCTCCTGATTGTCATTTTCATTTTGAGAGACCCTAATGAATAGCTGGTTGTACTTTAGGAACAAAATGCTGCAATCCATCGAAAATCCCATGTGGCTGCTTGAGCTGCTTCAGGTTAGTGAGCTGGCTGTGTGGATGGGAGGCTAAGCCTGATATGTAGAGTGGGCTTTGCTGCTAGGTGACAGTGGTGACATGAGCATTTAAGCAAGGTTTTGGCATATTTATAGGCTCTGTGTTCTGAATGGCTGGATGAGAGTAGTGGCCATTACAGGCAATATAAGGTTTTTCTTTGTATAACATAAGGTTCATGAAAGGGGCTCCTATAACAGCAGACTAGTTAATAAGAGAAAAACAGGGAAACCTATTCAATTTTTGTGTGTGACATGAAGGCTTTCATACAGAAATGCAAACCCAAAGAAATAAGCACATTTGTACATTTTCATGCCTGGCTTTGATGAACATAGAGTCACATGATTAGACAAAGGGTGTGCGATTTGGAGTTAAACTAGAGGGAACTTAGCACAGCCTGTTGGTTTAGATCTGGCCTTCTGCACTGCTTCTGCAAAGATAAGAAAACTCTTTGCTTCCAAGTGAAGGAGGCACCTCTCGAAAGAACCTCGTCTGACTGCTTTAGGGGAGAACTGAGGGAGGAGTGTGGGCTTGGCCATCTAGCATCTGCTGTATTTTCAGGTGCAAGGGTTTCATACTGGAAGGTAGCTTGTCTTGAATCCCATCATCAACATTCTTGAAATAAATTCCAGAACTAAGTGGAGTACCTTTCTCCACTTATCCTCCAGCACTAAGATGGAATGCAGAGCCTTTGTACTGATCTATATCCCCACCCCTTAAGATATTTTTTGCATTACAGTTTTTAAGACAAGATCTCACTAAGTCCATACATTGCCCACATGGGACTTGGACTTGTGATCCTTTTGCTTTAGCCTTCCAGAGTACTGGGATTCTGTTTTACTCTTAATGGTTTAAGTTCTATGCCCTCCTTTTACTACCTACTCTCTTTTTCTCCTTTCTGTGCCACCTACAGACAGACAGAAAGTTGAATTTTATCTGTTTCTGAGTGTTCCTCAAGTATCCCAATTTTCCTTCCCATTATTGACCAATCTTCGCTGAGTGTCATTTCATTCTTCTCTTATAGATGATGAGAAGTAAAAATAAGAGATGAAAATTGTTTTTGCTCTATTACCAACTCTATTCCCTTTTTGAGTCATCAAAAGACAAAAATTAATCTTAAAAATTTTGATTTAATGGTTCTGTTCCATATCTTGAAAAATTAATCTTGGAAAAAGAACGCATATCCATTATTTGGTTAACTGATGAGAAACTAAAGGCCGAGTTTGGAAATTGTTCAAGTTTTCTATGAATATTCATAAATAATTAACAGGCATCTCAATTTAGAACCTAACAACAGTTAATTTCAGTTCTTTCTTTCTTTTCTTTTGATCTGCTGCGGTCTCCTTTCAGGGTCTCCTCTCCTCGAGGAGTCTAAGAGGCACTGATGACGATAACCTCGCACTCAAGGCTGTCACCCCACACCCCCGCGCCTGGAGCCACCCGAGGACTCCCCGAGGACAGGTGGTGATTGGGGGTGCTCTCTCCTTTTCTGCTCGCAGTCTTTCCCTGTAGGGGTAAATCCCTTTCTTCCACACTTCTTACCCAAAGTACAAAAGGAACGTACAAGAGACAAGGCAGGAAAAATAAATCTGCCCCAAAGTAAACGGTGAAAACCTGTATTGTTATATTCTCTTGGGATTTTTCAGCTTCTCCAGTAGCCAGACGCTTAGCTTTGTGAGGAATACAGAGATTGCGAACCCCTTAGAATTAAAAATAAATAAGTAAATAAAATAAAAAATAATTTAAAATATCCCAAAGACCTGGGACCAGCCCATAAGAAAGGGACTCCTGGACTGGGTGCAGAAGGCCTGCGGAGAAGAACAGAACTCCGGGAGTGGGAGGGAGGAGGCCGTTCGGGGCTTGCCCCTTTTGTTTCCTCGCCAAGTACGGGCTGGAGGACTAAGCAATTGTGGACAAAGGGCCCGAGGAGGGTGGAAGGGCAGGGTATGAACTCTTCAGGCAGCTGCTTTTAGCGCTATTTACCGTCCGTTTTTCCACCCAGACCCTGGCCAGGGGCCCGGGCAGGGGCGACTGCGGAGTAACACTGCCATCTAGTGGCCACTGCCCCGCGCGCCCACGTGCCCTGGGCCGCCTCGCTCCCTCTTCCTCTCCTGCTCTCTCCTGCCCCTCTCTCTTTTTTTAAAAAAAGG
>NW_004524654.1:11842321-11848472 GCF_000260255.1 Octodon degus
AGAAAGAAAAAGAAAGGAAGAAAAAAAACCTGGCTCTTGGAAAACAACCAACTCTGTTGGAACTCAGAGATAATAATCAGTTTCTCTGGGCTTGTGAAATTGGCTCATTAAGCGTGCTTTTTAACAGAAAATATTGGAAGCGATTAAGTCTGCTTTACTGAGTGGGCATGAAATGGCCAACCTTCGGCCACCCACAGCTCCTAGGTGCCTGGCGCCGTTTTATGCATGCAGCGTAATGTCTTTACTTGAAGTGCTGTTTATTCATCACCTGCTTATTTATCTCTTTGCATTTGGCAGGCACATCGATCAATGTTAAACTGTCACACAAGGTTATTTTTCTTTTACATAACAGTATAGGCCTAAGGTAGTGGCATATTAAAAGTAATAACTTTCTAACTTGTAGCTCAAGATGACAGCCCCCCTTTTACCCGAATATATTACAGCCAGGAATTCTGCCTTCCAGGCTCCCTCCCCAGCCCCCTGCCCCCCAGCACTCAGTCCTTCCAAGGTCAAAGGTTTCCTGTGGCCCAGCCACACTCCCACTTTACTTGCCAGTTTCCCCTGCACCTCCTGCTATCTCCAGCTTTTAGTCCGATAAGCCCATCCGAACATTCTGTCCACCCGGTGTACACATCTTGCTAGTCCCTCTTCATAGTGACATTCACGCCTTTGCATAAAGACGCAGTGGCTCTGGGAGCTCTGGACAGGAAGCAACAAAGCTTCTTCAAGCAGTGGTAAATATTGTGACAGCCTTATTTCCATCTCCACAGTAGAGGTTTAACAGACAACAGTACCATACCCATTCAGGAACAACAACAACAAAAAGAATTAAATAAAGAAAAACACCTGAAAGCAGTAGCCTTGCTTTGAAGCAACTGGTGTGGATCAGAGCTTTTAAGTTGGGTTGTCTGCCCTCTCCAAGCTTTGGGTTCAGGTTGGTTTGTGTCACTTTCAAACTCCTCCCAGTTTGTGATGCCTCCTTTCTTGGCAACAGGCCAAACAAGCTTTCTTTGTACAAACAGGTTTTCCTTTTCTTTCTTTTCTATCCCTTTCCCCCTCCAGCCCAGCCTGAAAATGCCTACAGATAGAATATCAGATCTTTTTAGTGTCGAATTTCAAAGTGGCCCTTAGAATTCCTTCCTGCCCTTGATCTTTCCTTTTGGGTTTCACCTCAGACATGGACTCCACTGCTAAATCTGTCTAGAGAGTGGCTTTCTGATACAATGCTTTGATAATCTGGGGTCCACAGGAATTCAATATCTTAGCATAGTGCACATTGTTGCACAACTATTCTTGTGACACAAGGCACTGCACCTGTCCTGTTAACCTGGCTGTGGATGCACCAAGCTCGCTCAGCTAGGAAGTGTGAGGAGCACTTAGAGGAAATACGGTTCTAGTCTGAGGCTCACAAGCTTGGCATTGAACTTGGGCCACTTCTGTCGTTTATTCACACATTCACGTGCAAAGGAAGATGGTAGAGGGTTGAACTGTGGGATCCATTTTTTTGTCACTGGGCAGCACAGCCCTGGAAGAAAGCATGACCATTAAACAAAACTCAGCCAGCCTGTGTCTCAGCACCTTAGGATCAATATTTGCATTAAAGTGGCTTAAATGCATGTGGTTCAGAGGCTGTCCATTCTTTCAACCTGACTTGCCGCATCGATTAGGGCTAGTGATAGAAGGAGAAAGAGCAAACCAGGCGAGGAAAGAATTAGAAAAGGAAAAGAAGAAAATGAAAGCTGTTGCCAAGAGTCCTACAGGACACGTACTTGAAGCCATTTCTAGACACACGTTCATTTTGGTAGCCTAATTTGCAGAATATACCCTCTCCATCATGCTCAGAGGCTTTTTTGTCTCTCACAAACCAAGAAAAGGATTTGTGGTTCTCCTTAAAACTGGATAACTCAGTGAATTATGATTAATGTCCAGGAGTGTCCAGGCCACATCTTGTCTTTGGCTACTTTAAAAATATTTATTTTGCCTCCATTGACCACATTTGTGAGCTACAGTTGTCTGATTAAAATTTTGTTAATTAGCTAGGAATGGAGGCACACCTGGACTCTAAATATTCTCAGAGGCTAAGGCAAGAGGATTGTTATGTTTGAGTACAACTTGGGCAAATAAGCAATTTATAAGATCCTGTCTCAAAAAGTAAATAATGCACTTTGTACATCATTCTCTGCAGTGGAGAAGATATAGCTCATAGGTTGTTTCAAAGAAATAATTTCTATAAGATTGAAATTTCAAGAAGATTGAAGTTTCTAAGATGGGTGCTGCTTTGGGGGCACCAAGTCCAAGTGCTAAATTGGACTTTGAATAGTAACTAGACAAAGTAGATACTAAATATTTGCTTAATAACATTGAAAAAATACGTGTCTGGTAACTACTGTCCAAATTTATGCTGAATATATTGCTATGTTTAATGTCTAAGAACTGATTATAACACTAAGGATAAAACAAACATACCAGATTGTTAACTCTCTTCACAAGACAGTATATGATCTTGTACAATAATGAGCCTTGTAGAAATTCCATGTACGAGGAATGTAGAAAATGAAGAGGATTGGGAAGTAAGACATCTGGAGAGGACTTCGTAGAGATGGACATGAAGATGGATAGATACATCATAAACTGAGACAGCAGAATAGTGAAATATATAGATACAGTTTGTCATTTTGGAATGATTCTCCCTGCTAAAGACTATTATTTGCTTGTTGCAAACTATTGCAATGGATTGGATTAGACTGTAAAACCTTAAAGTTGAAGACTGGACAGGTGAAAGTCTTGCATTAAATATCCTCCCCACTATCTTTGGGAATTGAGCAGATTTGTCTGCTGAAATTGCAGCTTGGAAATTTGACCTACTTAGGGCACTGCTTAGAGTACTGGAGTTTCAAACAAGCCCTTCACTCTAAGGCAAGAATCTCTTGATACTTTCATTTTCTCAAGGATGAAAAGAAATTAAAAGTCACACAAGGCGAAGATTTTACTTATGAAGTTAACTTAACGTTGACTTACCTCTAGAGAGAAATAAAAAGGTGAATGTAATTTTCCAACTCTGAAATCTTCAATATGTTGACAAGTTTGTATGGTGCAAGAAAATCCAGTCTATCCAAGAGATAATTTGTGTGCAGTAATCATTCACACTAGAAAAACATTTTCTGTTAGATGCCTTCAAATAGAATGGCTGTTGTGCATTTTAAATGTATTTCACAGACCAGAAAGCAACTCCAGGAACAATCAAACCAAAACAACAACAAACCAACTACAACTCTACAAACAAACAATAAATTCCTGACTTATCCACTCTTTCTAAGAAAATTGTATCAACCAGTTTATTACAGTGCACCTATGAGTTGCTGCCACAATTTATATTGAGTGGCTAATGCCTGCTACAAATTGCAAGGCCTCAGGTAAATTTCTGATTTGACTCTACATGGTTAGAAAAATGGGTTCTATGTAGTTACATGTATGCAGTTATATGTGTTCAAAATATAAGCCAGATTTGAAATAACAGAGTAACAACTCACTACTGGGCTATTTAGGACCAACCTGTGTGTCCAAAGATCCATTTATAGAATTACTATGGACTGAAGTTGCCTCATTCTGTAGGCTTTGCTTGCTTCTTAGCTTTTCTGATTCTTTACTAAGTCATCTGTCTTATTTTCTAATCAGAGGTTCTCTCAGAGTACCTCCTAGGAAGCCAGTGTCTGTAGTACATGAAAACTTGCTGTAAGTACAGAATCTTGGACCTCAGGCGTTCACCTGTGCATCAGAAATCCGGTGCAGTACCCAAGTGGTTGTCCTCAAGCCCTTCCAGCGAACCTTATGCTCACTCAGATGAAGACCCACTTCCTATAGTGTTTTCCTACATGTTCCAATGCTAGTAATTAAAATTTTATAAATATTATAATTGAAATATACAGGTCAGTTTATGTCTGTTCTTAATAATTCTACTGTACTTAGCTTTTATAGTTCTATCTGCTTTGCATGGTGTTCTGTCTTCTCCTTCTGGTAATGCCTCTGTATCTCACTGCTCTTCAAAGCTTCCTTCTCTGGCTTGATTTTTAGCTCCAGGTATGTGGGTGCTTTCTGTACCCTGGGCAGAACACAGCTGTGAAGACTTTGCATTCTAATGGCAGTGTGCCATTCAATTTTTGCAAAAGCTGATTTTTATATTTTAAATAGTGATTTTTGTAGGTCAGAGTGCTTGGAGTTTGATCATCAGGTAAGCTAAATGGTATTTATATATCACTTAAAATAAAAATTCTTTTTAAGCAGAAAAAGACCGGCAAGTCTCAAAGTAATCTTTCTTAGGGATCATATAATTTCAGTTGGTTTAAGATACTATTTGTATTAAGTTAACAGGGTGCTAATTTAACATAGGTTTATAGTCATTTAAAGCCATTTTCATTCATTAAGAAAAAATATCTGTCTAGATTAGATTATCATAAGGGCTTGAATAGCAATAGGATTCCTCTCGCTAGGCCTGAGGATTTTCCAGATGAGTGCACACCCTGTTTCATGCCCAGTTGAGAAGTACAGAAATTTTTTTTTAACTATAGCACAGGACATTGATAGTGGTGCCCAGCTTTGCCTTGGGCATGGGGAAGAAATAAAGAAAAATAAAACAATTGGTACATTCTTCACAGGAAAATAGATTTTCAGCACATTTTACATATTATATCCTGTTCCCAAATTCCTTTTGCTCTTGATTTGAAGTCTTTAAAAATATTGCTTAGTGAGATTTTTACAGTCTGACTGCATCAAATATGAAAAAATGTGTGTGAAACCTGTATTTTCATTTACCTGTCCAAAGGCAGGACTACAAAGGATTTTAGAAAATTTAATTTCTTTTGAAAAGGAAGAAAGACTTTGTAGTGTGTAGAACATGCCCAGCTTATATTGTGCATTCTCCAAACCAGGCCACCTTTCTTCCCCAGCTGTTGTAGAAAAGTATCAGGAGAATATGTCTTTTGTCCACTCGTGACTGCTAGGTTTTCCCCTTCCCACTGCTGAATCTTCTAGCTCCTTGGCTCTGAGTCTCAGGACCATCTATACACTTGAACTGTAAATTACCTTCTTCTGGCTCCTTTTGGCTTTGGAATGTTGGAAAATATCTCCCCAGCCCCTGAAAGTACTTTTGACAACTACTATTTTAAGGGATTTTGTTTGACTCTACCTTTCAAACTAAGGAAGAAGAGCATATGAGAAAATGATGTTGGGTTAGTCCTATCATAAAAAGCATTCTCATATATCTAGGCTTTCTGATTTCTATCAAAATCTTTATGTTTCAAAAGAAAAATTTGCAACATTATAAAAGTAATTTGCGTAATTTTTATGAGTGACACTATGTCTGTGATTTATTGCAGAACTATAACTAGATAACAAATGTGAACAAAGATTTACTTAAACTAAACTACTTTCAAATGATTTTTGTTACTTTATATTTCAAAATGAGAACTGCAAACCAGGTGGCAGCAGTGTTTGGCTTGTTTGGACTCCATTAGCTTTTCTTTCTGAAACTGGGGAGGGTGAAATAGAGAAGGTTCTTGATTTACTCCAAGTTGGGAGACAAGAATTCAGAGTGAAGATCTGCATGTTGATTTTTATATGGCTGTTCTTTTCTGATTGTGACACTGAGTTTTATGCAATATAAGTCTGCTTCTAAAGTGCATCTAGGTGTCACTAAGATATGGTCTTTTATCATCCTTCTTGGTGGTCAAGGGTAGACCAGTACATTCTGTTATGGAAATGAATGCTTCTCCAAGGGAGATTCTGGCTTCCATAGAAATGGGTATTGCACATTTTAGTAGAAAGCAGGGCCAAAACAATACATAAGATCAGTGTTCATGGGAGGCCTTGCAAGCCAGGTTAGCGATACAGGTATGAACATGGGAAATGAAAATTCAGTTCAGAATTTAACTTTTCTGAAACTCTTGATTCTATCAGCTTAATTCCAATAGTGTCAATTTAATACTTACCAAGTATTACTTACTGAGTAATTTGGGCTTTGAGCAATGATATCTTACCCTATTCAACTACAAAGATGATTAATTCATCTCTTTAAATTCTTTTTTTTTAAAGAAGTAAACTCTTTTTTAAAAAATTTTTATTTGTGTGTGTGTGTGTGTGTGTGTGTGTGTGTGTG
>NW_004524654.1:11848858-11876002 GCF_000260255.1 Octodon degus
GGGCTGGCTGGCATGTGGTGCTGGGGGATTGAACCACGGTCCCTGATGCCTTGCCAAGCTTGTTCCAAGTAGGTGCTTTAGACCACTGAGCCATCTCTCCAGCCCTGAATTTAATTTGAATATAAGTCTTATTTTAAAATTTTATAGACTTATAGAACAGGTCCCGCAAATAAGTTATGGACCAAACCAAGTTTGCCTCCTGCTTTTATCAATAAGGTTTTATTGCAATCCAGTTATGTCTGTTTATGTGCATATTATATATGGCTGCTTTCACACTAGGAACTGAGAATTGAGTAGGTGTGAGAGACTACCTGGGCTACACAACTTGTTTCTAGCAGTTTGTAAAATAAACAAAAAACCAAAACCTTGGTCAACCTCAGTAAAGACTGTGTATTACTGATCTAATGAGTATTCTGATGTTCTTGAATGAGGCAGGTTTTGGGAAATTACAATAGTATCCCATGATAAAGAGAAAATTCCCCTTTGACGGTTGGAACTTAATCTCTCTTTGCATATCTATCACCTTCTTCTGTCAACTGGAGAAAGGTGCCTTTGCCTTATTGATGTTCTCCTCTGTGGTAGGAGAAGGTTGGTCTCTGTGGGTTCCAAGTCTCCTCATTTTGTCCCTTCCTCATTTGGTATCAATTGAGTTGTCCCTTGTTGCACGGCCTGAAGGCAGCCTACCTTAGCTACTCCTGTATGCATTACTCTGAACCTCAGAAGGTGGAAAAAAGCATGTGTCATGGTGCTTATTTCATTTATGCTTTACTGTTACTTGTTCTTGTTTATTACTTCACACTATAAAAATATGGTAAGTAGGATCTGTAGATTCTTCCTCTCAGTACTGTAATATGATTGTGTTTGAAGTGGATGTTAAGTTACTATCCCTTCATTTATTTTTGGTAATACAGAATTTTCAGGATTTATAAATTATTATTTCAGGATGGGGAGATGGCTCAGTGGAATAAGCACTTTCCTGGCAAGTGCAAGGGCCTGAGTTCAATCCCCGGTTCTGAACAAAAAAAAAAAGCAAAAACATTATTTCATTTGTCCCAAAAGGTTTATGACCCAAAGTTACTTTTATTTTTTATTTATGTAAAAAATGTTAGATTTTATTAGAAAATGTCACTGTAGTTGAGACAAACTTGGGTAGACAGAAAATCCTCCATTTAACAAGAAATAGACTGACCTAGGGCTGGTGAGATAGCTCAGTGGACAAAGCTCGCTCCTGCTTTGGCAAGAGCAGGCACCAGGTTTTGATCCCCGGTCCCACATGCGATGCCGGCTCCATCCCAGGGGCACAATGGGCCGGTGAATGAGTCTGAGTATAGTGGCGCACACCTGTAATCCCAGCACTGGGGAGGCTGAAAACAGGGGGATCACCATGAGTCCAATCAGTGTAGTGATACCCTATACCAAATACACAAATTTAAAAAAAGAAAGAAAAGAAATAGGCTCACTTAGACATTAGTGCTAAAAGGAGGAATTAGAGGTTATAATGAATTTGTCATCTTATCTGAGTAGGAAGAAATGCAGAAAGAGTTGTGGAAGGTAGTAGATCTGCACTGGAGATCCAACACTTATTTCCCTATCCCTAAGAGAAATATATGATATTTATTATATCAGTAAGAGTGAAAATGTTAGATAATGCATCATACAATGGCTAAAGGAAAACCATAGACTTTTTACTAGAAATATAATACTGTTTAATGCAACACTAGTAGAAAAAGTGGAAGGCCAGTGAGGCAGCTCAGCTATCTAACGCATCTGCTTAGACAAGCTTGGGCAGGCACTGAGGACCATGGTTCAATCCCCGGCACCACATACCAAGCCAGCCCCACCCTCAGGGTGGGCTGATCCGCTCCCTCACCTCCCCCCCAAAAAAAAGTAGAATAAAGTGGAAAAGACACAAGTCATTCTTTCATCCCATCTGATGAGACCAACATACACAAGTATTTCTTCTATTTTTTCTTCCTGGCCCTTTAGTCTTTAGTGATATGACCATCAGAGGAATGTTGAATAAGGTGTATCCATTTATTGTTGTTAATTATTTCTCATTGGTATTTAAAATAAGGAATACTGCTTTATTGCTATTGTGATACCTTTGTAATCTGATTTATAGATTTGTCAGTTTATTTAGTTGTTAGAAAAAGGAGGCCTGGCTAAAGAACTGGTATGTAAGTAATACAGTAGTTATTTCACCTAGATCCAACATCTAGAGACATATTGAATCAGAAGGTTTGAAGCAGTACTGCAGGGACTTCCTTCTTTGATTAGCCTGCAGTGTTCTCATAAACATAATAGGAACCGTGTACTACACACGTGTACTACACATACCCATGTGCCATGCAGTTTTTATTTGCTTAAAAAAGGGAGACATTTCAGTAATATCTAAATGGAGTTGCATCCTATTTTGAAAATAGAGAAGACTATAAAATATCTTTCATTGACATCAGTAATATTAAATATTGGCAATGATTTGTATATCTGTTTTTTAAAACAATTATTTTATTTTACACTTTCAATATACATAATGACCACACTCATGGCAGGGAATTCGTGTGTGTATCTTGATTTTTTTTAATGTATTTGGGGGGCTGGTGAGATGGCTCAGTGGTCTAAAGCACCCACTTAGAACAAGCTTAGCAAAGCACAGGTTCAATCCCCCAGCACCACATGCCAGCCCACCCCACCCCCTGGTGGGTTGAGCTGGCCACACACACACACACACACAAATAAAATTTAAAAAATAAAATAAAATTTTAAAAAAAAGAATGTATTTGGTTGTTACAGGGTCTCACTATGTAGCTTGGACTCACGGTGATTGCCCTGCTTTCAGCCTCCCCAGCCCTGGTATTACAGGTGTGCACCACTATGCCCAGCTCAGTGCACCCTGGGGGCAGGGCTGTCATGGCACGTGGAGCCATGGATTGAACTGAGGTCCCTGCACTTGCCTAACCTCGTCTAAGCAGGCACTTTAGCCTGCTGAGCTATCTTGCTGGCCCCTGTGTCTTCTTTCCCCAATTCCAAGCCAGCTTCAGCCCTCCTGTTGTACAAATGATGAAACATATGGAAAAATTTGAGTTTTTAAAACATTTCCTGAATGTCCAAAGTAAGTTTCTAGAAAAAAGAAAAAAAAAAAGTAAGTTTCTATCTCCAAGTCATGTAAGTACAAAAAAATAGTAGAATTTTTTTCATTAGAAAACTTTTAGATGAAGTGCAAAGCTTTAGTTTAGAGAACTGAGAATCATACAGAGTGAAGTAAAATTTTTGTCTCTTGCATGCTGGATGAAAAAATATTTGTCTAGAAATTAAGGATACTAGGGGTAATTATCTAGAATTTAGGGAAGCTAGGGGTAATTGAATTAATTGAACATTCAATTAAAAATCTCATGCCAGTTAGAATATGTCTCAGCAATTATTCAAATAAGAATCCAAACCAGTTAATATGACATGACTGTTGTTGAATAGGACAAAGAAAAAGTATGGAGAAAACAGCATCTTATGACATAATGGTTACACATATACCAACATGCTGAATTAATTTTTCCATTTGACTTCTGAATATAAGAACAGAGACCAGAATAGCAAAATAAATAATGAAGTGTATCACTGCAAGGGCCCGAGTTCAATCCCCAGTTCCAAAAAAAAAAAAAAAAAAAAAAAAGAAAGAAAGAAAGAAAGAAAGAAAAAATTGGCCTTTGAGATGGGATGTAAAAAAAAAAAGAAAAAAAGAAACTCACCATGTTTGAATTACATCGATCATTGTCCATCCTAGACTTACAGAACACAATCTAAGTTATGAAAGGCTAAATCCAGAGAACATACTTCTTTGTCCTCTCCTTTTCTTTCTTCTGCTCTCATTTTTCTTTGTATCTTTCCTATCATGCCAACACCCATGGGGACAGAGAAAAGCTTGGAAGAAGGAGTCTCATGCGCTCATCCAGCCCCGTCCTGGCATGCGCATCCTAGATATCATGAGCAGTGAAACTGTGTTTTCCATCCTCCCAGGGAACCACCTGGCCCCCGTCTATCATACCAATAAAATTCAGTTTTCTGCCCTCTGTTCTTCAGTTGATGGAAGAAGAAACTCATCGAGTCATAAAACTCATCTGGATTTCAAATCCATCTTTGAGAAAAAGTAAACTGTTGTTCTTGGATGAGCCCCAGGGACTGCTGCTTAATTTCTCAGTTCATTTTTCCTGCTTGGCTTATGTATAATATGGGCCTCTCTATAGTTCTCTTCTGAAAATGTGCATTTTTAATATGACAAAAGCAGAGAAAAATGATTTTTTGGTAAATATTCTTTCAGTAGAATTGCAATCAATGTAGTCAGAGCTAACAAGCAGATGGATGTATTTGAATGCCATTATCTGTGTACAGTGATATTATCTGCTTCATGAAAAATTCAGCAGTTTGGGCTGCGTTAGTGAAGGGAAGATGGAAGTAAAAAAATAGCAAGGAAAACATGATCAGACTCAGAATCCCTGAGGGGGTCCCATTGCATCATTGAGCAGGAGAATGAGCAATGCAGGAGAAGCAGTGATGGTAGAGCGGCTGTCTGTGCTCCTTATGGCATTCTTGGCTTCAGGTTCCACACAAGCCCCACAGCTGTAGGTGGGAGCTCCTGGGCCTTCTAAAGCATCGCACCATGACATTTTTATCATCCGTCTAAGAGAAGAAAATAAATTTGCTAACAGAACAGAGCTGGCAGGCTCGTCCTACCTTGTCACATTCCAGACATCTCCTGGTCTGGCCTGAGCCAGAGGAAACTGAATTGCAGGCCAGAAAGTGTGTGATGGACATGGAGTAGTCTTAAATAGTCTGGAAGAAGGATGTGGGCTTTCTGAGAGAGAAATATAGATTTTTTTCTTTAATTGGGGATTTGAGAAATGAAAATGCTTGGGCTGGGGAAGGATGCACTTGACCTTGATTTTATTTTCTACAGGCCAAGGATAGGGGCAAGGTGCGGTTGAAGTTGTGCTGATGTGGGGAGGGGTCGTGTAATGGTGGGGACCAAGAACCCTGGCCAGTCCTGTCTAAAATGTTTGTCAAAGTTCTCTCTTGCTTGATGATTGAAATGCGGACTCCAGCGAGATCTCCATCAAGGTGACTTGATAGCTACCTATTTCTCTGATATCTAAAAATATTCTGTGCCTTAACATGTGCCTTTGCTTCCAACCTGGAAAATATCACCCCAATATCCCAAATACTGGGCTTTTGGATGTCTCATCCTTGTATAAAAATGGATCTCAACTTCCATTACTTCAGTGAGAGTTTCTTGGACCACTATGCTGTGTGTTCCTCACAGAGTGAGCACTGTTTTCTTAGATTTTTGCTTGTGACATTGGACATCTCTCCGCCTGGGCTCTGAGTCACTCGAGCTTAGTCTTAGTGGCTTCAGCTTCTAATAAGCTGCCTTCAACACACATTATACCCCGAAAGTGTGAAGTATGGGTAATGCTGATGAAGAATGACATAATTCATGTTTCTATAATTAAACAGAATGGATAATGACATGGATATTTGTAGGGAATACAAATGGTTAATGTCACATGGTTTTTTTGTAAATAGTTACCCTCATCTGAAGAATGACTGCTTAAATTACATTGCTTTCATTTTTTCTCTCTGGGTTAACCCTGTTAAGAAGTGCCAATCTGTGGATTTTTGGGGGGTTGCAAAAATACATAACAAACTATTGATGCAAGTACCCTCAGAGAAAATTGTGAAAAGAAGTGTGGCGTATCCAGATGTGTCATATACATATGCCACACACACACACACACACAATAAATATGCATATCATATGATAATGAAAATAGTAGCATTTAAATCTATTAGCTCTATTATAGTGACACTAGGCCACTAGTGTAAATAGACTTTCTCTTAAAGAAAATTACTTCTCTGAGTGTTGAAGGACAATTCAGATGTGAATCTGCATAGGTAGAATGTATATCACCCTTTTTAGTAGCAGAAGGTTCAAAAAATGTAGATAACATCATTTTTTGGGGGGGCAGGAGTTACTGGAAATTGAACCCTGAGCCTTTATACCCAATTACCTCCCCAGCCCTTTGTATCTTTTACTTTATGATAGGGTCTCACTAATTCTGTAAATTATCCAGATAGGCTTGGATTTGTGTTGCTCCTGCCTCAGCCTGCCAGAGTCCTGAGAGTACAAGGTATGCCTCCAGGCCTGGCTGTCACATTTATCTTCTACTTGAGCCTTTCTATTTACACCTTTTCCTATGTTTTTTTCCCCTTGCCAACAGTGAGACTATACTCATCTTGATACATCTTATTCCATCCTTTTTTTTTTTCATCCTCTGTTTCTCTCTTAGTCAGTAATGACCATATGGTTTTATCAGACATAATTATTTAATAGTTTTATCAAAATAAGAAATTTTTAAAAATAAGTATTTTACAAATCACTCATCTGATATTGCATCATTTCCTTTTGTAATCTCATATGTTAATACATTAAAATGACAATGTCTTTCTGTTTCTATATAGTTCATTAGTAACAAAATTAATATAAATGCATTTCATTCTAATATTAATAGCTTCAATAAAAGATACTTTAATTTTTTTTAAACTCTAGATGCATCAGGAGAAGTTGGGACAAATGATTTTGTTTTACGATGAAAAAATGTGATCATTTCCATGTAAAAATATCTCTGCTATGGAAAAAATGAAGCTAAAAGTTAGATATTTTATTCAAGTGTCTTATTGTTTTGAGAAGGGCAAGACTACTATATTTAAACTCATGTAAAATACGATTGAATTATCTATAAAAATAACTGAAGAAAGATTTTTGTATGTAAAATTCTAGCAAAGAGAAGTCACCAGAAAAAGATTAACTACTTTAAACCATGTAAAGCCAATAAGTTATTTGTTAAAGAAAACACATTTTTGGGGGCTGGGGAGATGGCTCAGTGGAATAAGCACTTCCCTGGCAAGTGCAAGGCCTGAGTTCAATCCCTGGTTCTGCAAAAAAAAAAAAAAACAAAAAAACACATTTTTTAACTTTTATGAACAGAGATAATATATTATATTAGTAACAAATAAAGTCCATAATATTTTTTCCTACTATAATGACTTATAAATGTTATGAATTATGCCTTTAAACTTGGCCTGGTGCATTAGACAAGATACAGAGTACAAATGTTCATATTCTTAACCAGATATGGCAAAACCACCATATCTGGTGAGATTTATGTTAAGAATGCTGGCCATTTGTAGCAGTGACAATAGATGACCTGCAACAAGAAGGACAAACATGTTATCTTATGTCTTGACGCAAATTATAGAAATGTACTCTTGTGATTAGTGTGACTGTTGGTAAGGCTAAGGCATTGTTCTGGCCAAGGAAGCAGGGTCTGTCTTATTCATCTTATTGTCTCCGTACCTCCTAAAACAGGGGAGGGCCTTACTAAATACTGAATATTAACTTTAAAAATAGAAATGAACTGCTTGCATCTTGTGAAATGTTAACAGCAGTGTAAAATAATATAGAATATCTTCAGACCTTGAATAAAGAACACTATATATGTTATGTTAAATCCTCTATAACTATATAGTAAATTAAGAAAACTACTTTGTCAGTATGTTAACATTTATTTAGCCTCAAAATGATAGCTTTCACTCCAAAAACTTATATGCATTGTTATTCCTGTTTATTGAAATCATTGGGAATAAATTGAAATTCAAGGTCTTAATGTTATTATCAGTTGAAAAAGATGGCAACTCTCTATGAAGAACCTATGTTTTATGATAAAGTCAGATTTTATTCTTTGGAGCAAAAAGTTGTAGCTATGCATTCCTAATTTGGTCTGATTTCACTGTTTTCTAGGGACTCCAGGAAGGTTAGAAAGGAAGTTGTGGGATTTAAAAAAAAATATTTAATCTAAGTTGTAACAGAGCTTGGAACCACACCACAAGCATCATAATTAACTTTAATAATTATAAATGTAAATGCAGACAAGCCACAAGGTTTTAATGGTGTGCCACATGCTTCTGCTAATTATTTTAGAGTTTGGACACATTCAGTGCCAGCTAATTATAAACCCTGCTATGGAAATCATCTGTTTATATTAGACTTATTGATCTCTAGTGTTTAAGCAATATGAAAAGGGAAATCTACAATGCTGGACCATCTGCTTTGTATTCCTAATTGCTTTTAAGGAATCAAATATATAAATAGTCAGCTTTTTATATATTGGGCTTCAAACTCCTTCAAGAAACATATTGTGTAAGCCCAAGTGAATTTGCAAAAGACTTTTGAAATATTGCTTCCATGGCTTTTCTCAAAGACCCTCTACCCCTTACACATATGATGCCCTTCTTTGACCTTTCTGTAAATCTCCAGGGTTCCTTTTTTTCTCTCCAAGTTCAGGTCTTACAAACTGGTCAAGGTAACTAAGACTTTAGATGTTTACCATCTTTAAATTACACTTCCTAAGTAAAAGGCCCCCACCCCAACTCTTGTAATGGTGAATACTTTTTGCTCTTCCACACTATGGGCATAGAAGAAGATGGTAATGAACAGTTCTCTTGTGTGGGAAGTATTTAACTTTATGACAGTTAAACTTGCTTCCTTGTGCATTGGTGGGACCGGAGCAGTTACTTATCATTTGCAGTCTTGGTATGCAAGTTTCTGGGGGGTGAGTTTTGTAATTCTACAGGGAAGTTGAGCCAAAATAAAGACATTAACTTCATAAAGTGAAGTTGTTTACTTCATCCTTTTCTCTCTCAGTAGCCATTACCTTGGAGCTTTCAACTCATTGGCTAACATACCTGGAAAATTTTTCTTTCAAAATTCCATGCTATTATTGCATTTTAATATGTTTTTCATATTGTAAATAAAATACTTAGTTAAACATATATCTGCTGTCACTGTACAGTTATGTATCTTGGGCAACATTTAGATGCGGGACCTGCATAGAATCTGTTAAAATAGCCAGCTGTTACAATGATTGTGACTTTCTTATTGTAAATATGAATTCTGCTTTGGAAATGTGTGCCTTTGAGATACTTTGTCTATCTCTGTAAAAGGCTTAATATTCTTCTTTATTTGAAAAATTTCTAATGGATGCTCTATGGCCAGTCACCTAGGCTGTGTGCTACTGACTACCAATGTCTCTTAGTTTTAATGGTGGCACCTGTGTAATTGGACAGCATACCATCTGTATAACCTACTTCATTCTAACTTGTTATAGTGTCTTTCCATTTTATAGTAATAAAGAGAATATTCAAAGCCTGAAAGATATTAGTAGCTTTCTTAAAAGGTGCTTTAAACATTTCATGTTCCTCAATCCCTGAGAAAAAAAGTCACAAATCAAGAGAACACTATTGACGGCTACATTATCAAAGACCTTCTGATAGTAGTACCATTTAAAAGGAATAATATTGCTTAATGGGCTTTTTCAAAGCAGCCATTCTTTGTACCTGACACTTCAGCATGATTACCTTTCAGTCCCATTTAAGGTTACAACAATCTAGTGATAATCATAATGTACGTGTGTTTCATTTGAAGTTAAGTTAGACACATAGTTGAGTGTGTTTGGTTTGTAAAATGGACATTAATTTGAAATTGATGATACCTGCCATTTTTATTTTTGGTTTATATAACCCATTTGAAATACCTTCTCCCTGGATCTGTCTTGCCACTAGCAAGTTATACCAGTTTTCTACATGAGTTTGCTTCATTATAATGTTTTTATAGACTACAATAACTTCAAAGATACTATTAGCCTATTTTTTATGAATTGTCATCCAAAGAGAACTCCAAATATTCTAGCATTAAACTCATTTTCTAATCTCTTTCCACTTAACCCCAAGAAGAAATATTCAACTTATTGTTAGTTGCATTGTCTAGGACAACAGCATGGGTTCATAATGGTAGAACTTCAAAATTTTAAATATATTAAATGGGTGGTTTGAGAAAATATTTAAATTCTTCATCAGTTTTTTTAAGTCAACTGTTAAAGTGAAGAACTGGTGGCCTGACGCATATGAAACTACATTTTTGTAAGTAAAAGATAGTTGACTGACTATTGGTGATTTTGTGGGATTCTACTATTTAGAAAATTTCTTTGCAGTAGTAATGATTGATCTCTGAACCATGCAAGTGCCAGACAAACCCTGTACCACTGAGCCACACCATCAGAACTTGTATGACTCAACTTTATACTTTCTAGTAGGATGGTCTTCTCCCTTACATATCTTCTTGGCAAATAATTTTTTAAAATGGAATTTGGACATTTTAATACCTTAATCATGTCAATATAATAAAGAAGTAAAAAAAATGGTGAAACAAGTCTAACAAAAATAAAGGACTTTCATTGATTAATTCTGTTCATTTATTAGCCTTTAAACAGGACATATTGCAGGCAATTTCATAAAGTTTCTACTTTGAAAAATATTGACCTAAAATAATTATAACCTCTTTGTTACATAATTTGGATGAGAATTTGATACCAAACTCACATTTTTTTCCTGGTATGCCCTCTTGTAAGGATGTGCATCATCTATTGATCAGGAAACCCACCTCAAGAGTTAGGTTGAACTGTGATGGCTCAAGCTGCCAAATCTAAGTCTTACAGAGTTTTTAATCTGTCCAGCTTAGAGATGTTTTTATAGTCCTCTATTTGACTTTATTGAAAAACCTGACAAATTAATGATGAAATCTATAACTTTTCCCAGGGACCAGCTATTTAGACACGAGGGATCTGCTAAGATGATGTGATCTATAGTAATGATTTAAATTTCTTGTGTCAGTTCCTGAATCTTGTAATTGTCATTAGATGCATTGATTCATATAAGCATTTAAAAATGTGCTTTAAATTGTATTGTATACCTGGGATTTAAGATGAGCAGGTCATGCCTAGAAATTCTTGAGGTTTTTAATTTATTAGCTTTTTACCATATTCCTTCTGTTTGTTTGTTTATTTATTTATTTATTTTAGCAGAATCAGGGATTGAACTCAGGCCCTTGCACTTGCCAGGGAAGCGCTTATTCCACTGAGCCATTTCCCCAGCTCCCTGTCTTCTGTTTATACTCTGAAACTGATATGGCTACTTTCTTCTCATCCACTCTGTATTTTGAATAGCAATCATACAGATGCTATTGTATGATAGCATGGCAGTTACTATCTGAATGATGGTAACTTAAAAGGGGGGTATATGTTATCATAACGAAGTTGGAAATTTCCTTCATATTCACTCAGGGTTTGCTCTCTATAAATTGTATGTACTGATTTTCTTTTATTCTCCATTACTGTAGCCAAATTATTTTAAACTTTTTACTCTGATTAGTGTTAGTAATTTTGCTAACTTAAGAGTTGGTATAAAAATCTTGGGGGGAAAAGTGGGAACCCCATACATCTTTGTCAATGAGGACTCAATCTCTTTAGTGTAAGAATCTAATCAGCACTTTGTAAGGCTACAGTGTCCTCCAAATATATAAAACATGGGATGAGATAATTGAATTTGGTCTCTGGAGTTCCAAGAATAGTACAGTCTGGGAATGCATGGTGTCCTCTGATGATTAGGACAAAATTGCTGCTCAAAGAATTCATACAATTCTAGTTTTCCAAATTCTATCCAAACTTTTGTATTACAATCCCAGAAACAGCCCTTTTTAGGATCTGAAAACATGTATATCTCTTCCATTTATTTTTATTATTTTTAAAACAAATTACAATAAGGAAAAATAGTTGTGCTATTTGACATTATTTCTTTTATATCACAATGGGAGCTCCCAAACTAGGTTTTGAGTTTCAAGCAAACACATGGTGAAATCGCCAAGATATTAAACTCCCTGAGGTTAAGAGGAGCTGGGACTGACCTCCAACTGTAGCGATTCTTCTGAGGAGCCATAATTAGGGTTCCTGAGACAAAATCAAGTAGTTTCTGTTAAGGTTCGTCTCATTCAAGGAGTCTTGTGATGGTGGTGGGGGTGGGTGGATGGGAATGGAGATATTTTAGAGTTGCAAAGTCAGTGCTAGAAACTAAACTTCCATCCTCTGATTACATGCCAGAAAGGGTTAAAATTCTGCATGTAGATCACTGAAGCTTTATTATATAAGATGACCTTAGCAACTGTCATCTTCCTTGAATTTATACAAAGAATTCAAAGTAAAGGTTTTCTAGGTTACACTTCTTTTTTCAACCCTTTGTCCTGTCAGCTCAGTCCTTGATATCTTCATCTGCCGACATGCCCAGATGTGCAGTGAATGTTGATTTGAGCTGGCCCCTCAACCCCTCCCTGCTGGTATCATTAAAACCAGGGAGGAAGCAGCTCCCCTGGCATCTTTGGCACGGCTTGGCTTTACACTGCAGACTAAATTATTGATGAAGAGCACTTCTGTCGCAGTGTGTTTTACCCACCTTTAAATGAAACAGTGTGGATTGAGCTGTCACTGCCTCCTCACTCCCTGCAACTTCTACATGACATTTATGATGTGGTTCAGATTGCACCGAAGCAATTAATTTCCAGTAGAGTCTGCACTCAGAATGAGGATCCCTGACAATTACTGAGGGCTAGTTTCTCAATGAGCACACGATACACTCATCAATACTGTGCACAAAAGGAAAACATCAAAATATATATAAAAGGTTCTATGGAATTTGTGACCTCTTCCTCCTCTTCAAATGGAGTTCTGGATTCCAAGACTTTGTATCTGTACTATGCATTTGTTCCTCTCTGTGTTTTATTTGAAAAGATGATTGAATTTACCTTCCCACACATATTTGCCAGATGCTTGCCAAATTTGAAAAAAAAATTATTCATTACAATATATGTTTATTTTAGCTGAAGCTTTCATCATTTATTTGGCCAAGAATATAGTTTTGAAATTTGCATTCAACTTTTCAAGAGATTCTGCAATCCTGATTTATTTTTTAGTTCACCTAGTGAATGAAATAAACAGCATATGTGAATACATGTTTCTCTCCATATACATGTATATGTGTATTTGAGTATGTGTATACATGTGTATATTTAAACGTGTATTTCAAAAGTCATAATAAATTTTCCAAATATGTGAAATTTAATATTTAATCAATCATACAAATTTTGGGATTTTTTAAAAATAAAATCTCATCAGTGTAGGTTAACCTGAATAAAATAGTCTTTTTACTTAATAATTTGAAAGATATGGACTTGTGATATTTTAAGATATGGGACAATTTCAATTTGTATCACTTAAAAATTTTGTTAAAAGATCTTAATGAATACATTTTAGACTTAATGAAAACAGACTGAGAGTGCTAACCTTCACTATCATCCTAACCTTCTGAAGACTTTAATATAAAATATTCTGTTAAATAAATATTTCTCTAAGCCTTCTACTTGAAGTATTAAATTTCATGGTAAGATTTTCTTTCATAGGTAGATTTTTGTTTTACCCAAAATGTTGCATACTTAGAAAATGTGTATTCTAAATTGATGAATTTTAAATTTTTGATTTTGTTTTAATATCAATAGTATTGCTGGGCCAAGGAGATTCCTCAGTAGAATAAGTGCTTGCCTAGCAAGCGCAAGGGCCTGAGTTCAATCTCTGGTACCGCAAAAAAAAAAAAAATTGCTTTCAGAGACATTGGTTAAAAATATGCCATGTGGTATGGAGTCCTTTCATGGTGAGGTCCTTTGGGAAGCAGCCCACTGTTGTCTTTATTGAAAAGGCACCATGTAGCTGTGTATTAAGGAGCTGAGCCTGACAGTGTTAAACTTCTGACGAGATCTAGGAAGTAGCTTGTGTACCAGACAATTATAGTTTGATAGGATATATAAGGTATCCTTATAATTGAAGAATCTTGATGGCTCTACAAAGCACCACTACAACCTTATGGAAATCACACAGTGGGTGCAAAGGCATGTTTAGGTGTCATCACATGTTCTCTGTACCTCCTGTGCTCAGCACACATCTATCTCCAACACTTGGTAGCCAAAGGCTGGGAGACTACTCTGTAAGTGCTCATCTCAGATCTGATGCTTCCTACTCCTGTGGAAATCATGATCAATGAAATTTCTGTCTTTAGTATTTGGGTTTGAATTCATTCTTTGTCTGAACGATATTTTGGTACTTTATTAGTCACTTTGCCATCATTAAAACTAAGTACTCCAAACCTGCAATTTAAGGAAGAGAAAATTATTTTTTTTCAGTATGTTAAATCTGTGAGTGGCTGATTCCAAAAAAGAAATAGCACAGTTTCTGGTACAGAAAGGTTGTTCACCTCATGGTGGCTGAGAAGCAGAAAGAGAGGAGTGGCTGGGGACAGGAATACTTCCCTCCAGCTCACCTCCAGACCCCACCTCTGAATCATGAGACTTTTGGGCCACATTTTATGTCCAAACCATACCATATACTGAATCTTTCTCTACTTCAAGAAATGATACTTCAAAATGCTAGATTTCAGGAAAAAAAAAACCCATGTCTCAAAGAATACATGAGAGAGAGAGAGAGAGAGAGAGAGAGAGAGAGAGAGAGAGAGTATAGTTACTTTTGTCTCATCATATTCTCCATAGGGACACATCTCTTCCAAATAAAACCCCTAATATAAAAATAAAGGGCTGGCCAAATAGCTCAGTGAAATAAAGCACCTGCAAGCAGGTGCAGGGCCAGGGGTTTCATCCTTGGGCCTGCTGTGTGGACCCTGCCCCCGAGGCACACTGAGACTGCATTTGAGACTGGGCATGGTGGAACCTGCCTGTAATTCTAGCTCTTGGGAGGCTGTAAACAGGTGGATCACTATGAGTCCAATCTAGTAGTGAGACCCTCAACATCCTTGTAGATCCTCCCCTAAAATACAAAAATAAAATAAAATAATAAACAAATAAAAATAAAGCACCTTGGCCTTGATCAAGGTGTTTTGGGCACATTTATACAAGTATTCATGCACAAATATCACAGATAAGTGCTTATAGTAAACTTGTTTGGAAATAAATAACTCTAAGTAAATTGCAGTCTTATTGATTTAAGAGATATATGAGAACACTTTGAGACATTAGAAAGGAAAATTCTACTTGTGATATATCTGGAAAACAATCATGATGTTCATGGAATATTTACCCCACTTCCTTCCTGCTGTACATTATTTCTATGACTACTTTCAGTGAGTTTTTGAGACACTTTCACTGTTCTCATTAGAGGAATGAGGAAAGCAAATCTTAGGGAGGCTATGTAATTTGTCAGCAGCCACAGAGTCAGTTGGTGGCTAAGGAAGAATCTGTGTCTTCCTTGATGTCCCAGTTCAATCGCTTGGTAGTTTAATGTACCAGATGCTTCTGTATTTTCTTTAAGATCATTGAAACGTATTTTTTGCATGATTCTTCATTTCTAAAATTACTGATTTCTACTTTAGCAAGAAAAAAAGTGACCAAGCCAATTCTTTCACATATTGCTGTCTTTATAATAAGTATGAATCCAGGGTGTAATGTTTGTCTTTTTCTTATGCAAAAAGGAGACTGCAGAAATCATTCCTCACCTACCAACATATAGATGAAAACATGAATGGTTCTTCTAAAACTATGTAGTTCATACTTCAAAGTGTTCGCATTCCTTTATATGGAGAAATCAAACAAAAAATAGTAAACATAGACTATCATGTGGTTGGTTAAACAAACAATATGCAGTAAAATCTCACTTTTGCTCAATATTAAAATAAACTCTTCTCCACATGAGGTTATCTATAATTTGCTATAACTCGCAGGCCTTATTTCCTTTTCCCTTTCATTTAATGATTCCCTTTATTTGTGTTGTGTCTCTGACTTCTTTGATATCGCTGAGTCAGATAAATGTTCCTAAGGTCTTATGAAATGAATATGGCAAAGACTTGGGAACAACTAGTGAATCGCCTTCTTGATGTGTTGCTCATTGACTTATGTGGAGTTCTGAGTGGAACATTTACTTATTGGATTCAAGTTGCTCATATGAACAATGTGTCAATGAATTTACTTGTTACAAGCTGAAAACCTGTCTGTATAAGAAACAGATTATTGAAGAGATTTGTGCCTCTTAAGAAAGTCAGTGTGGTACAACAGAAAGATGGAATCTGAGTTTCAAGACCTAAAGGCCACATCAAGCATGTCTGCTTGAACAAGTTATTGAGCATCTAAAACAATTTTACTATCTACAAAGTGGGGTAATTTTATAGTATCTCAGGTTATTTGAGTTTTAAAACAAGGTATGCATGTGTAAAGTATTTTCAGTGCCACATGTCTTGATGAATATTGAACAATGAAAAAGAACCCAGGAATCATTACTAGAACTCTGCCTATGTGATGTAAATGACATATCCTTCTGTAATTTCAAGCTGAAAGCAGGACTAAGATATATCACATAGCATTATGTTCAGCATCATAAAAGAAAAATCCAAATTAAATTGATATAAGCAAGATAGAATTTATATAAAACAGAGATAGCGGTTCAGGTTGGACATAACATTTCTATTCTGTGTGAGACCTACTCTCAGTTGCTTTCTGTTTTTCCACTCTGTTGTGTTTTGTTCCTGGCTTCAATGCTGAGTGTTACTTTATAGCTTAAAATTGACTATTGCAAGGCTAGGCTTTGTGCTGTAGTTTGGATCTGAAGTGATCTCACAAAACTAATGTGTTAAGAAATGGTTGCCAGTTTATGAAGCTATTGGGAGGCAAGAGAACCTTTGAGATGTGGGGCCTCGCAGAAGGAAGTTAGGTCACTGGGGCATGTCTTTGAATCCCAGCCTGTCCATCTCTGTTGTGGCTTCCTAGCCTCTCTGTAGTGCGTTGCTTTGTTCCACCATGTGTTCCCTACCACGATGCTCTGCCAGAAGTGAGCAGGCCAAACAACAAGGGACTGAAACATCTGAAGCTACAAGTGAAAATAAACCTTTGCTCCTTTAAGCTGATCTATATCAGGTACTTTGTCACAATGAGAGCGAGGGAGTAGCATGCCTTAGATCTACATTCCAATCCTGTAATAAGAAGGACACAGGAAATGGCTAAAGGACCAAGATGGAGGACTGGGGGAGGAGATTCAGCATTTTGTAAAGTTTGTTCAGAAAACCACCTTATTATTTCTACCTATAATTCACTGTGAGGCTAGAGAATGTTCTACTTTAATATATTACTGAAGCTCTGTAGTCAATGAGAGGATCATGGGTAATGTGATGGCAGCCAGTGTGCTGTTATCAGCCTGTGTATGATTCTATGCCTTCTGGAGTAAATTATGTGAGCAATAACTAAAGTTCTGTAGTTATTTAACATATGGTGGTGGTTTAAATTTTTTTCTGTAATTCTAGATTACAACCTTTCAGTTACTACATACAAATTTTCCTTTAATGACTTATTTAGAAAAATTTCAGGTGTATCTCTATTGTGTTATTTTGGTTGCATTATAATCATGTTTGTATAAAAATATCAAAATGTACCATAGAATTAAATTGTCAATTTTTTCAGAATATAGATTTCAACAATAAGTTTTAACATGAGATATGGGGCAGTCCTAGATTCTTCTAGCATTTGAGGGGGGTTGTATTGGTAGTAACTTGACCTGAAATTAAAGTAACTTATTTTCTCAGAGAAATTTCAGAAACCATTGAGAATGCTTCTACATTTGATCAGCTTTCCATTGCTTGGACAAAATGCTGACATATGCAATTTAAAGAAGGAAGAATTTATTTTGGTTCATGGCTTCAGACATTTGAGTATGTGGTAGTCTGGCTCCAGTTCAGAAGCATCATGGTAGAAGGGCATGGAAGAGAAATCCTGCTCAACTTGTGGCATCTGGAAACCAAAGAACAGGAATAAGACCTGAGCGAAAGGGGTCAGAGATCGGATATTATCTTTAAGGTTATGTCTCCAAGTTCTTCTCCTATCTCTTACCCAAATATGTGCTTTACTAAGCTGCTAAGCATCTCTTAGCTAAACAAATTGATAGTCAAGAGTAACTGCCACATTTTACTAAATAAAATGAATTAATAACATGTAAATGAGTTAATGCATGTAAAACACTCAGAACAACATTTAGCATAAAAATAACCTCTCCACAGTACTGTTACATTAACATGAACCTTAAAATAGCTTTCTGTTATTGTCTATATCTAGATGTGCCCAAAGCCTTATGTGTTCAGAGGTGGGGCACATAGAGGTGACTGGGTCATGGGAGAATGATATTATTGAGTGGATTAGCCCATTGTTTAGTTTATAGCTTAATGTGATATGGGGAGGAGGAACCTATTTGGAGGAATTAGGTCCCTGTGATGATGGCCTGGAAGGGTCTATCTCCATCCTTCCTTGATCTCTTTCTGCTTTTGCAGCATGCCTTGAAGGCACTTTCTCTCTACTCTGCCCCTCTGCCATATTGTCCTGCCTTGGAGCCTGTGGACTATAGGCTAATGTTCCCAATATGGCTGCCTGTTTTCCAAAGAGAAAGAGAAATGAGCTTTGGATCTAAATACCACTTATGGGGCCAGAGAGATGGCTCAGTAGAATAAGCGTTTCCCTGGCAAGTGCAAGGGTCTGAGTTCAATCCCCAATTCTGCCAAAAAACAAGACAAAAATAAAAATAAAAATAAAAATAAAAATAAATACCAACCTCCTTTCATGGGCAGATTTTTCTGGTGAGGATGAAGGAAGTGGCTTTGCTTTTTGTGGCTCTTTAAAAGGTAGCAGAGTGAGATTGCCATGGAACCAGTTTATGGCTAAATCAGAGGAAATGCCTTGAGCATTAAGAGAAAAATTCTCAATTCATTTACTACTGGGCTAAAGTGTTAGACATGTAAATGGGACTATACTAGTAAAAGATGCCTAAAGAAGTTTTCTATGTCCAAACCCACCTATTTACAGCAGTGAGTGTTCAACTACCCTTCCATGTGCTTCAGTTACTTTGGCATGAAAAAGTATTCACTGAGAGGGAAACACTTGCATTCATAGGCTTCTGTTGTCTCTGAGTAAACAACCCTTGAATATTGTTTCCATCTAAGTTCCCATCAATTGTCATGAGTACTGTATTAGGCTCCTAATTGAATTCTCTACAGAATTTTTCTACAGATTCCAAAGCATGCTTTTATTAAAATGAGTTCCTTAAAAATGCAGACTTTAATTTATGGACTCATTAATTAAAATAGTATCTAGTATTTTAGGGTATTTCAGGTTATCTCTAGCTCCTCTTCTCTATGCTTGAGCTTCTCTGGGTTCTTTACTCTTTTCTGAACAGTTTTACATAATTCTGTACCACCACACCTCTATGTACATTGTTTTCTCAAAGTAAAGGGCTCCTATAAATTAATAACTGCCGGCTTCATGTATGTTGCAATCTGTCTTGAAAACTTCCTGATGACCATACCCTGATACCACCTTTACCTTCTTTAAATTCTAGTAGATTTGTTAGCAATGGTCCTATTTCATCATCTTTATCTTAGAAGAACCAAACTCTTTGTTGTATTTGTCTGCCCCTAATTTTCTAACTTGATACACTACATGTTGTTTCTTAGATATTGGTTAAAGAGAATTCTTAGTGATTTAAAGGAAAATAATTTCCTTTTGGAATCACCTGACCTAATATAAGCACAGAACTGTATGACCACTTGGCTTATTTTATTTCATGAGGTCCATTAAGTAGAAGCATATGAAATGAAACAAAATTATTAAATAAGCAACATTATTTTCATCTTATTTTATTTTGTTGTTCTCATAACTATCATACATTCGATCAAATATATTTATGATTTCCAAACCAGAATATGTTATAGTTCTTACAATCCTTTTAATCATTTTGGAAGCAGAAACTTGGTTATGGAATTTCATGAAGCAAAAAGAATTTTCTTACATATTACTCACATATTCCTCTTGTCCTTTGAAGAAAGTATGTTCCTATGTCTTTCCATGATTAATGCCACCATCTGTACATTCTTTAAAACCTTATTTCTTTTTACGTGTTCTGGGACTTAATGCTGTATAGTTCCTTGCAAGTGTTTAAATTCTTTCCCTTTTTACTCACTTCTTCCTTTTAGCCAAAATATATACTTAAATCTCCACTTTCACCATTTCTGGGCTCTGCAATTGTTCAGTGCTGTTGGGTTGTTCTGACGGTGCTTTTGGAAAGCTCTCACTTTTTATATTTCAGCATCTGTTCTCACTTCTGACTCAAATACTTTGTGTTATTTTGAGAAAGTCAACCACATCTTTCTTGAAATTTCTCCCTACTTCTATACTACTTGCTTAATACTCCTGAATTTAAAAAAAAACTATTTAAACAACAATGACAAATTTTATTGTGTTAGACACAATGGAAATTGAAAGCACTATCTTATCTTTTTGTTAAACTTATCTCAGTGGATAGATAAGACACATATTATGTATTAGAATTACATAATAGAATTTCAGAGCTCCAAGTAATTCTCATTTAAAACAGATCTAATATTTGGACTATTATAGAAGTGTTTAACATAATGTTATTTTATCCTGGGACTCCTACATCAGCTTCTTGTTTTGCTTTGGGGACAAGGCCTCACTACGTAGTTTAAGATGGTCTTGAACTCACTATGTAGCCCTGGCCAGCCTTGAACTCACAGCAATCTTCCTTTATAGGCTCCTGAGTACTGAGATTATAGGCATATGCTGCTACACTTGGACCTGCCTACTTTCTTAAGATGAGTAGAGTTTTTTTAAAATGTCATGCAAAGCATTGTGTTCTCTTATAAATGGTGTCAACAGTTCTTTAATAACTCTATAAAGGTAGACTTTTCAGCATTCCTCTTTGTTCAGGGCACACGTCCAGTCAACTGAACTTCTCATCACTGTCAAATGCCAGGAAATACTTTTTCCTGTTCTTTTACTATATTATCATCAATACAGTAGAAGACATTCTCTAAAAAGGCCCCCAAAGACCTCTGCCCCTTACTATTCACACCTTTGTGAAATACCCTGAATTTGACCATGGTTAGATTTAATAATTTGATTGTATTGAACATAATATTGTAGACTACAGCAATGTCAATTCTGAGCTTAAATTATAAAGATTGACTTCTACCTTGACAAAGTCTGTCTCTCTCTGACCCTCCACATCTATCTCTGTCTTTCTCTGTTCCAGATTTCTCACCCTGAAGGGGCTATCTGCCTTCTCATAGGTGTCCATGTGGGAAGATTTCCATGGCAAGAGACTGTGGCTAAAATCCTATGAATCATCATGGAAGTGTAAGGCTCTGGTGGATACTGCAACCAGTGAGTAGCTGCTTACAATTTCATGCGAGACCTTGCAGCAGAGACACTGAAATTAACTACTCAGACTCCTAATCTATGGAAACTATGAGATAATAAATTAATTATTTATTGCTTTAAAATATCAAATTCTGGAATAATATTTCACAGCAATAGAGAATTAATACGTTTGCTTAAAATAGCCTTCCTCTTATTTTTCTATTAGTAACATATCAGTTCTAATGCTAAATATTTATCTGCTTCCTAGCTATTGAAACTGTTTGTTCTTCTGCTGTACTCCGAAAATATTTAGTTAGTAACCTTCACTTTCTCTATCATTTTCTTCCTTGTGTATTTACTCAGGATATGAACATCTGCAAAGGCAGCAACTGTTTTATTCATTTCCAGAGTGAAAAATTTAAAATAACTCTTTGAATAAGGTAGAGTTTAATGCGTATCTGTTAGGGAAATATAACAAAGCTGTGCTTGATTAATCATCAAAATAAATGCACGGGACAACAATTATCACAGTATGAGAGATAATCACTTGAAAGTTTTCCAGTGAAGCTCTTTCTCTTTCTCGGCAGGGTCATGTTGGGTGAATTTAGTTGTACGGGACTGGAATGCTCAGAGATATAATAGGACCGGTTAATGACTGGTTAGTAGGCAACAGGTGATTGGATGAATGTATAACTGAACAGAGGCTCAAACCAAGCTGTGTGGGTAGGTTTGAAATACAATGACTGTTCTTTCTATGGTCTCTAGCAAGGAGACTCAAATGAGAACATGCAAAACAACTGCACATAGCGTAGTAGGTAGTATGTGTTTACTAAATCTTTGATTCAACTGGAAAATAGAAGACTAATTTTGGGAGCATTAACTCATAAGCTTTCAACTTTAAAGGGAATGGAAAGGACCAGATAGCATTTGTGTAAGAATATAGCAATGTTCAAGTAATTTGGTTAGGTTATTCAAAAGGAAATGTACTAAATACTGAGTACCAAGACTCTCATGAATAAGGACAACTTGAAAGTGATTAGTTGAGTCCTCAATTTATGAGCTGAACATTTCTTCATATTAAGAGTCATATTGGGGCCGGGGAGATGGCTCAGTAGAACAAGCCTGGCAAGCACAAGGGCCTGAGTTCAATCCCCAGTTCCGAAAAAAAAAAAAAGTCATATTTACAAAATCTAGCTAAACTAAGACCTATTAATTAGATAATAGAATCTCTTGAAATATATCATGAAAATATTCAAATAAAACCAGTTTGATCTTTATAACAAAAGCTAATTTGTTTGTGTGTGTGTGTGTTGGTCTAAGGGGAGGCTAAGTGCATTTAGATTTTTACTTTTAGAAAGGAAATTGCTGCATAGAAGATGGACACTAAATAAGATACATGTATATGGGACCAGCTAACATCTGATATAATACTTACAAGATAAACTTTTTGAAAAATTGTAGTATCATTAAGGTTGTTGAATGCTCACAGGTCTTCAGGATTTTATATATAGTGAAAAAATTGAATGAAACAAAATTTTTCTATAAAAAATATTTTGCCATAAATATTCTGACTATCCATAGAATATGGCTTTAAGGAGTTTGGCACCTACTATAAAAGGAATAGGAACAGTGAATTTGATTATCTAACTTCCAATAACTGGGAGGTAAAATTGAGTTAAAAGGTTTATCAATTTCAATATTTCACTGATGCTTAAAAATGAGTAAAAATAAAAGAATTTATTCTTATCCTCTTATTTTTTGTTATGAAATTTTGTTTTATGTTTTCATAAAATAAAAAAATCTATAGCTAAAAGATGAAAGACATTAAGGAGTGAGAAAAAATGAAAATAAGGAAGAGGTAACAAAGGCATTGGAGGGGAGAAGAGGAAGGACAAGATTAATTGTGAGAGTGACAGGGCATAGGGCTAGTCAAGGGCAAGAGCAAAGAAAGAATAGAAAATCGCACCAGTGAAAAAATTAACCAGACCCAAAGAGGAATAAATTAATCTGTGATAAAGAAGGAAATGAAAATAGGGAGTGAAAAGAAAAAAGAATTTTCTTAGTGTTTAAATAGTACTTTTCATTTTCAGAAAGCTTTATAAATATTAACTAATTAACCCTCCTTCCAGTCCTGGGCATAAGCATTATTATCATAGTTATTATTAATAAGTGAATGTAAAAGGGGTCAGAGAGGGTTAGACATACATCGCTTTAAATCTTGTACATGTATTTTATTTCTCTGGTATGAAAGCTGTAGCTGGAAGGAAAGTTTTGTTTCAAATTCTTACAAATCCATTATTACTAGGCAAGAGCTACATTTATTTTCCTTTTTCCACCTTAATGACTTTAGGTCGTAGCATCTGAAGATACACCACAAGAGTTATACTGGCTACCAATAAGTCTGTATCTGAAACCCATCCTTGATGGCAGGAAGGAAAATGAAGAGGTTTTTTTTTTTTTTTTTGAACTGGGGATTGAACTCAGGCCCTTGTGCTTGCCAGGGAAGCACTTATTCTACTGAAACATCTCCCCAGCCCTAATGAAGAGTTTGGAATTCGGTTTTTGGATTGACCAGATTACCACCAGGAGAGTAGGGCTTCTGAGAACAACTTCACCATACTGCCCATTGAGAATATGATGGTTGAGAGCAGCGCTGGTAACCAAACAACTGATGGTAACTACGCAGCACTGCTTGTTCTGGAATCTTTCTCTTTTCTTTGATCTGAGACAGGATGGAAAGTCTACTTCTATTGGAAGGCTTAGTGTGTCAGCTTACTCATCACTCTTGCTTTTCTGGGAGAAAAAAATTAGGAAATGGAATGAATAAAACTTTGACTGTACGTCTTAAATTTTACCGTTTACTGCACTTAGAGTGAGCATGCAGTCAGGACGAGCCTGTGGTGATGTCAGTGTTCCTTTCTGCAAGGCTCAACATTCACAGCTGATTATTCTAAAGATCTGTGACTAGTGACTGCTTCACCACTGAGGCCAAGGCACCTGCGGGGCAAAAGCACCATTGCTCTTATCACTTCTGGACCTAGCCGATGTCCTTCAAGATGGTCATGTTTTAAAAGTGTGGTGTGAAAGCAGGCCTAAAATACACGTAGGAGTTGAGTACTGTTTCGTTGTCTAACTTTTTAGGGGTGCGTGGTGCATTTTATTCTGGTTGATTTTTTTTTTTATTTGATGCATAGTAAATGTCATTTAGTTCCTTAAAGAGATTCCCTTATACTCACGTGGTAATCATTTTTAAAACTTGTAATTTTATTTTATTTTTTAAAAATTTTATTTATTTGTGTGTGCGTGTGTGTGTGTGTGTCCAGCTCAGCTCACCAGGGGGCGGGGCTGACTGGCATGTGGTGCTGGGGGATTGAACCGCGTTCCCTGTGCTTTGCTAAGCTTGTTCTAAGTAGGTGCTTTAGACCACTGAGCCATCTCACCAGCCCTAAAACTTGTAATTTTAAATTCACATTTTAAAATTACTGCGTGATGCTTAAGTGGTCATCTGTTTAATATGAAACAAATCCGATATTTCAGGTGAGTAGATGACTGGGAACAAATACAATGCCACAGTACATCTTCTACAGTGTCTGGTTTTGTTTGTTTGTTTTTTCAGAACCAGGGATTGAACTCAGGCCCTTGCATTTGCCATGCAAGTGCTTATTCTACTGACCTATCTCCCCGGCCCCAATGTCTGGGTTTTATAATCAAAAGAAGAATGAACTATTAATATATTGGCCATTTAATTTAAGTAAAATATATCTCTATTTTCATAGGTCTTTAGATCCTGTGATAATTGGAAATAATTAACACAATCTTAAATTGTAAAACCTTCCTAATTTCACTGTTTTATCATATTTATATTCTAAAATAATAAACATCAGTGTTAATAAACTAAAACTATAAATACTATTTTTATATTATATTCAAATTTATGAAAATATTTTAGATATTGTGATTACTTAATTTAGCATATGGAACCTACAGACTTTCCAAGAAATGATATTCATTTCAAAAGTTTCTTCTCTCTGAGTCTTATGCAATTTAGTTAAGTTGGTCTATGATTATAACCCATAGAGTTTTATGGTCTCAGAGTCATCACTGAGCATTAGTATTTATACAAAATATGATTTTTTGAATTTGTAAAATTGTTTCCAGATTTTTATCAGAAAGCAGGTTATCCCTCTGTTTCTCCTTAGTGTTTGGGAGTGTATGGTCATGTACATCTGCTCTCATGTGTACTGAAGGATGATCCTATTTAAAGAACAGTCTAGTTTGCAAATGACTTGTCATGGTATATTTTCATTACTGACATCGCAAAGTCCCTGTGATTTCAAGAGATCTTGTTTTATGTAATAATTGTCTCAGAAAAAAAATGTATTATGAACAAATAAAAATTGTTTTTGGAGATATCATTCTATAATTGCCCTCTGTCCCCTTTAAAAGAATAATGAAATATATTAGAAGAAAACTTGGTTGTGCCTGTGCCTGTGATGTGTGCATAACTATTGCAAAATGTAAACTCAAAAGTGTGGAATGGTTGGGAAGCCTTTTAGGATGCTGAACTACATTTTGTTCTGTGAGGAAGACTGAGAAAGAAAGAGAGTTCCAAGACTGACAGAGTCAGAAAGGAGCATGAAGGAACTATGTCCAAAAGCATAATTGCCTAACACTGCAATTCATTGTGAAAACAGTGCTTTTTATTGTTGTCCTCCATATAGAACTGTTAGCAGTATCATGAGTTATCTACATGCACTCCTCCATGGAAGAGGTCATTTGGGTTAGAGCTCTTTTGGCCCAGCAAGTAAATAATTTGTGTTTTACCAAACTAGTTGCACTTTGCTCAGGGAACTGCTGTAGGTGCAGTCTCTCAGATTCTGTGTATCCTCTCACTTTTCATGAAAATTTTTGACCTTTTTAAAAACAAGATGTGAGTAAAAAAAATCTTATTTTTCATTTTGATTTAAAACCATAATCTTTGAAATCTCTGGAAAAAAAGAAGGGCAGGATTTGAGATGTTTGTAATAATACTCAATACAAGGGAATTTTTAATATATACTTAATACTTTATGAAAACTTAAAAGCTGAAGGACTTATATTCAAATAAGAACTTAAACTATTTTGTCAAAAAATAACTGGGTAGGTATATCATTATTGATATTTCCTCCAAACATCGATAAAATAGTAACTGTATTGAAGATTAGTTGATTCATATTTAAAATATAGTCTTTGGATAAGAAGTTCATGAGCCATAGTTAATACATATGCTCTGTTATCCTTTTTCAAAATTCATGCTTAGAGCGTTAAGGCCAGATATGAAGAAGTAAATTTACTATGGTTTCTTTAGTTTTGAGAAGCTGCCCTCAGAAAAGAAAAACATTGTCACCACATTTCTACAATTAGGTCTTCTAAACTGGGGCAGTAGTAATATTTTTTTCTCCTGAAAGAATGTGTAAGGTGCTATTTCTCCTTGCAAAAATATGGGAACTTGAAATGCTCTATTTTTTTCCCCAGCAAGAAATCAGGCCTCACATACATCTATCATTATTCAGCTTCAAACTAAAAACTCTTATGAATACCAATTCCTATGAACTATGTAGCTCTCAATTATGGAATCTGAACCACTGGTTCCATGGTGATAAAGGAACATGCTGTTCAAAAGACCACAATTTGGCTGCAAGTAATCAATATACTACTTGGAAAAAAAGCTAGATGAGCGCTCTGACTCAGAGGTGCTGAGCCCATCACAGTGGAGCCTGCTGCACTGGTCGCGTTAAGTCAGATTGTTCTTTAAGCCCATGTGTTCATTTTCAGAGATGCCAGAACTTTCTCTTATTCAGTGACATTAACAGAAAAGGCCCTTTTTGGAATGTTCAAGAAAGTGGGCAGCCATTTGGGTGGTTGTGTCTGTAACACAACCTCACCTTGTATAGCCTGAAATGGAGACAGAGAACAGTGGAGAATTT
>NW_004524654.1:11878009-11879280 GCF_000260255.1 Octodon degus
ACATTGTTCATCTTTGCATCATCCTGCAGGTGATGGATTATTCTTTCCTACATCCATGTTGTTTTTAAGAGATCCTTTCTTACCTTTTCACTAACTACACCAGCATCTTCAAGATCTGAAACTGTGTCTTCACATTGTCTTAAACAGTTTTGCAAGCTTGTGATTGAGATTTTAATTTCCTCTATATCTCTTTGACTATGCTTCATGCGATCTATTTCTTTCCTGTTTTGCTCATTCAGGAAATCCGTCATTTTTCTAATCTCCTATATATTTTTTTATCAATATCTTCTTTAGAAGCAGTTAGAAATTCTTTTATTGCAGTTGTTTTTTTCAGACCGGGTTTCCTGCCTATGTTTCTTTCTTTTTTTTTTGTTTCTTGATTTTTTTTATTTGAGTCTAATGCACATTCTAACATGATAGAGGCAATGAATTATTGTGTAGATGTAGTTTTCTGGAAAAGTTGATATTTTAGGAATTATATTTCAGAACTTAAATAAAATTTGTTTCTAAATTACAAAGCAAAAACGGAGAAGAAAATGCTATTTATGGACACACTCCACAAGACAGAAACAAAAACTACTTAACATTTTCCTGTGGCTTAATTTGAGAAAATAGCAACAAGATAATGATAGTAATGAGCTATAACTAAAGGAATGAAAGAAAAATAAGAATATCACATTGATATACAGTGGTACCTTGCTATACAATGTTTCCAAAAGACATGACAACTCCCAAGAAGTGACATGAACCAAACAAATTATTTTGGCTGTAAAGGGCAATGAGTCAAGAGATGGCGGATGCAGACCAGTTCTAGCCTCTGTATCAGATCCCAAACAAACAATGAATTCTGGGACAACACTTGCAACTTAAAATGCATTGGATACCAAGTTCAATGAGTTTCAAAGCAGTTGAGTACCAAGTTAGGTCTAAATAAATGATTGGTTGAGTGAATAAATAAACAAGAAAAGCACTTCTTTCATGTCCATTAACTATTACTGTGACAAAATACTTGAGAAGCACAACATGGACAGATTTCCTCTGGCTTGTGATCTCACAGGTTTCAGGTCACTCCACCCATGAGACCCCCAGGGAGCCTGAGGCATCACTGCAGAAGAAAGATGTTCCTCCCCAAACAGCCAGGAAAGAGGATGGGCTTCATTCTCATTGCCTTACATCATTTCTTCAGGGGCTACCCTCAGGGATCTACCCTTGAGACACAATTTCTGGCCTTCCAAACTTTTCTTAGAAATTTCAGTGGAAGCCTCTAAACC
>NW_004524654.1:11879380-11886624 GCF_000260255.1 Octodon degus
TTGGTAAAAGTAATATTTGTTGATTTGATTTGTACAAAAATTGTTATAGCTATTTATTTATTTATTTATTTATTTATTTATTTATTTTGTATTTTAGGGACAGGTCTACAGGATGCTCAGGGTCTCACTACTTGATCAGACTCGTAGAGGTCCGCCTGTTTACAGCCTCCCAAGAGCTGGGAGTACAGGCAGGTGCCACCATGCCCAGTCTCAATTGCCTTCTCAGTGTGCCTTAGGAGGCAGGCCTGGGAATCAAACCACTCCCCATCCATCTCCACCCTCCCCCCTGAGCTATTTGGCCGGCCCTCATTTATTGTTTTAACACCAAAAGGAAATGTCATTTTATTCTGTTCAGAGTTGTTGTAGAGATGTATATCCTTAAAACAACTTTAGTTTTATTCTGTTTTTATACCTGAGAATAAAAAACTCAGAGCTCTCTATTTTGTATAGTTGAAAGCAAACAACAAATACAAGAGCCAGGATTTGAACCAATTAATTATTCTAAGACCTAACGCTTGCTACCAAAACCTACAGCACAGGTCTTAGAAGGAGCTCTCTATCGTTGCAGTCTATGTAACCCCAGTTTCTGAGCCTGGGTAATTTTTCTGGAGAAGAACATTCTAAGAATTTGCTTGCTGTAAATTCCACAGCAATTTTGCCAAAAATCACAAAAACAGCATGTTATTAATGAGATATGAGTTAAAATAGATTTTTATCTGAATGTTGCATCATTTCTCTGTGATGCTTGGCTGATCTGGAAAGAATGTGTATCACGTTGATTGATGTAGATTAAAGGATGAAAACAGGATAGAGAAAAGGGTACAGCTTGGAGACAGTAGAATAAAGTAAGAAGAGATATCTTCCCTGGATGGATACAGAGACATTTGAACTTTTAAGAAATCTGAATGGAATGAAGAAAAAAGTCTCAACCAGGCCTTTTCATTACAGCTTACTGAATAAAGAGATCAAGGAGAAAGGAACTGCAGCCATATCAAATCTTTCCTCTTAAATTCATTGCATGTGTAGATTGCTCTGCAGTTCTTTCTGTAGTACACCAGTAGGCACTGCCATTTGTTTGCGCAGTGTGGGCCTCAGCAAATGACTGTACACTCACGCTTTCCACGAAGCCTGTTTACTCGGCCGTGTGCTGGAGGCGCTCCTGCTGCTGTGTCCTTACACCTTTTGTGCAGCTGCCATGCTTGTTCCCTACCCTTTTCCTGACCTCTTTGAAAGACCTGGACAGTTTACTGAGGCCTGAGGTTGTCATTTAATATTCCTAAGTGCAGCTTGCTTCGGGGTTATGGTCTGCGGGAGTATTAGTTCTCCACAATTTCTGAGGTAGATATTGTCAACTTTCCTTGGAGTTTGAGATGTGAGAAGAATGGTTCCAGCCTCACACGACCTGCTGTGCGGTGGGTTCCTGCTTCCTCTCGCCCCTGCTCCATTTACTCCTTTGAATGTGCTAATTCCAAGGGAATAGGAGTAGGTTTTCGGTGGGATGTGGTTGTGTGAACAGAGAGACAATGCGCGTTTGGAGTTCGTGTCTTTCGACAGCAAGGCCAGAAATTAAAACACGACGGGATGAGAAGGCTCTCTCGTGGAGTTGGAGTGCCCTCTGCTGCCCCTGAGAAGAAGTGCAGGTACAGAAAAGCTGCCCAAGCTTTCTTGCAAAAAAGGAAAATCTGTAAAATGCGCCTTTCCAAAAACGAGGCCTTCAGTTCATCCCTGAGCACTGGGCTTCACTCAACTGGGGGGGCTCTGACTCTTTCAAGAAGAGGCTGAGTATGCGATGACGCCAAAACTCATGTGATAAGTGGCTTTTTCCTTGGGCCTGGGGTGTGGTATGAGTAATCATTCCATAATGACGGGTATTCGGGGAACTTTCCATGAGTTTTAGTGTTACCATGAAAACAGTCTCTAATTTTTTTGTGCATGAGTGAGAAGTTTCCTTACCTATTATCTCTGAAGTATGTTTTTACCTTTAAAGTCAATAAAAAAATATTCAATGTGGCAACCAGAAGTACTTTTTTTCCCTCTCAACATTTTGTACTTTCCCTTTCAATATATTTGCCACACTATCATTGTCATTATTATTATTATTATTTTTACTATTTTGGTCATTTGATTCAGGGCCTCTCCATGTAGCTCATGCTGGCCTTGAACTCACAATATAGCTCAGGCTGCTCTTCAGCTTTCAGAAATCCTGCCTCACCACTTCACATTGAACTGTTACTTAATACCTGATGCTGTATGCTAAACTATGCACGGCTAGTTACTCATCTTGGCATGTATTAAGTAGATATTATAATTTTCTAGTTTAGCTAGAAATTGCAGAAAGATGGTATTTCTTAGTCAGATAGCTAGTGTCTCAGTTTACTTTCTCTTTGCTGAGGTACAATATCCAAAAACCGCAGCTTAAATAAGTAAAGGTTTATTTTGGGTCACAGTTTGTAGAGGTTTCAGTCCATAGTGGCTGCCTCTAAGACAGGGCAACATGACAAAGGGGAGCAGCAGAGAACTTCCGAAGGCATGGCAGGCAGGAAGTGGAGAGAGGGAGCGAGCGACACCCTTCTGACCCGTGGCTCCAGTGACCACCCCTCCAACCAGGCTCCACCTCCCAGCATCACATTTATCCATGACCCCGCTAGAGGACCAACCCCCTAAAAAGTATCGCAGAGCCATGATCCAGTTACCTCTCAAAGTTCTCTTATATGGGCACTTGAGACTTTAGGGAGTGTACTACCCATAACCCCCGACAGCCCGTAAGTGAGAGCTGGATTTCCATCGCATCCTGGAGGTCTTGATGGGCAGATGAAAGCTCAGGTGTCTAGAAATACTATAATTCCTGACTTTAGGCAATTTAATGTTTTTATTCATTGCAGTAAGATACATATAGAATAAAATGTACAATCTAACATTTGTAAGTGTACAACTCACGTGCCGTGCAACCATCAACATCCCACATCTTCAGAATGCTTCGTCTCTCTAAACTCAAACTTAAACACATTAAACAATAATGCCCATTTTCCCCTTTCACCAAACCCTGGCAACCACAAATATCTATGTATTTGCCTATTCTAGGTACCTCTTAGGAGTGGAATCAGGTAATGTTTATTCTTTCATATCTGGATTGTTTCACTTAGAACAATGTCTTCAATGATTATCAATTTTGTAGCATATTGCAAGGTTTCCATTCCTTTTATGAGGCTGAATTATATTTTATTGTATGCAGATACAACATTTGTTTATCCATTAATTTACTGATGGGCATTTGGAATGTTTCTACCTTTTGGCTGTTTTAGATATTGTTACTGTGAACACTGGTGTACAAGTAACTTGCTTAAGTCCTTATTTTCAGTGTTGTGGGAATGTACCCAAAGTAAAATACCTGTATCAGCTGGTAATTGCATTGTGATTTTAAAATACAGAACAATAACACTATTTTCTATTTTTCATTTCTAACAGCTCTAATATTTCTACATCCTTTCTAACTTTTATTGTTTTCTGTTTTATTGATAATATGTAGTCATGTCAATGAGAGTAAAATACTAGTTCATTGGGGATCTGTATTTCCCAATTATTAATGATGGTGAGTGTTTTTTTATGTGCTTATGGCCTTTTTGTATCCTTGGAGAAGTGTCTATTCATGTCTCTTTTTTTTTCTTTTTCAGTTGCCTTCATTTATATGAGTTCTTTACATATTATTGATACTTATCTCTTGTAAGCTATGTGATTTGCAAGTATTTCAATTCCATCAATTGCCTGATTTTTCTGTTGATGGTGGCTTTTGATGCCTAAAAGTTCTTAACAAAAAATGTTATAAAAACCAATGTCATTTGTCTTGTCTTTTCCTGTAATACTTCTTTCATGAGTTTTATAGTTTCAGCTGTTACATAATGGTTGTTAATCCATTTGAGTCAATTTGTATATATAGTGTTAAGAGTCTATTTTCTTCTTTTCCACGTAGACATCTTGGTTTCCAAATATTATTTGTTAAAAAGACTGCCGCTTACTATATTCAATAGTCTTGACACCCCTTTCAATTTTTTTTTTTTTGTGGTGCCAGGGGATTGCACTCAGGACCCTGTGCTTGCCAGGCAAGTGCTTATTCTACTGAACTATCTCCCTGGGCCCAAAACTGTTTTGATTATATATACAATAAGATATATTTCAGAACTTTATTCTGTTTCATTGGTGTATATATCTATCTTTATGCCAGTAGCACATGGTTTTGGTTACTGTGGCTTTGTAGTAAGTCTTAAAAGCAAAAGCTGTGATCTTCAACTTTGTTTTCAGGATTGTTTTGGCTATTTGGGGGTCCACTTAGATTGCGTATGAGTTTTAGGATAGATGATTCTATTTCTGCAAAACAAAAAAAACTTTGAAATTTTGTTAGGAATTACAATGCATCTTTAGATGCTTTAAATAGTATTGATTATCTTAATCATCTTAACATCTAATTCATGAATATAGGATGTTTTTCCATTAAAGAATATCTCTAATTTCATTCGACAGCATCTTGTAATTTTCACTGTACATTTTTTTCTTTTTGGCTAACTTTTTCATGTGTGCTTTATTCTTTTAGATAGCATTGTAAATAGAATCCTTTGCTTTTCTTCTGGGTTGTTCTTTGTTAGTGCAGGAAATGACTAATCTTAAAATTTAATTTATATTTGTGACTAATTCATAGTGTAAGTCTGTCCTGATCTGTTAACTCCATGTCCCCGTATCCTTACCATTTCTGCAGAGAGGTCAACAGGGATGTAATGGACATGGACTCCTGTGACTTGGAAGGTTTCTTCTCATCTAATGCCATTGTTAAGCAAATTTGTCTGGCTAGAGTTTTAAGCCTTTTGTTTTATCAGCCCAAATTTTCATTCAAAAAGCTGATTACTGAAAAGAAAAAAATTTTAAATATATATGTTATACATATAGGTGATAACCAAAACAATGTAAGGTTTTATTTCCTAAGTGCATGAATTGTTTTGATGTATACTGACACAATTCTGATTCTTAAATTGCTTTAATCTGTGCAAAAAAAAGAGACTAAACTATGCACTTATCGTTTTATTCAATAGGAATAACAGCTGAACTCTAATGACAATTTAATGGATTTGAGTAATACAGTTCATTCTGTTGGGCTGCCTGTTCACCTAGGTAATAGATGCAATTCTAGTTTAAAAATAAATTGCTACATTTAATATTTTGACCAAGACCTAACAAAAATCATAGAGAAAGAAAACCAAAAACCAATTTCAGCTTATGATTAATGCAAAAAGTGTCAAACACGCTTTTTAAGTAAGAAGAATATCACAAAAATTTAATCTAGAAATATATATGATCTATAACTATGATTCATCACATCTTATGATCATAAGAATATGATCAAAATCTGTTTAAATGTCATTTATAGTTACAACATATATTTGTGAGTCAAAAAGCAATATCATCACATTGGCTATGGTACCTTTCTATATTACAGAATTTTAAAATATATACGTAAAACCAAGAACAAATGCCCATTTAGTAGGAAAGTTAAAAGTATGTCTCCCATCACTGCCAGCATCTATCATAATCTGGATGATTTAATCAGTGTATAATACTGAAAGTTGTACTATCAATACAAATTATACCCACGGCAAATAAGATAGCCACAAGATCGGCAATAATACTATTATTGCCTTGGACACTGAAAGATAATTAATTGAAAACTTACTAGAAAATAACAATAAGTTAAGGAAAATAGTTAACTATGAATTTAATGCAAGAATCTAAATATATTTTCTATATAGTATAAATCACAATTTTCTAATTTTTTATGTATTTATGTATTGCATTCACAATCTTAATTTGTATTTTCATAATTCTTTTCTGATTTGTTTATAAATATAAGTTGATTTTTGAGTGCTCCATTCTGTTTCATTGAGCAAATATATATACATTTTGGGCCATAGTGACATTACTTTAACTATTGTAACTGTATCATAAATCTTAGCATTTGATAGAAGAATGCTGTGGCTCACCCATATACATCATTAAGTCACTGAAGGATTTTTGGCTAGTTAAGAGAGGCATATTTTGTTTGTTCATCAAATTGATTTTCAGCATTATGTGGTTCAGTATTTTTTATTTTATTGAATTTTTTGGTTATAATTATATACATAATCACAGCAGTTTTTGAAGTACAAGAACTTTAGACTTCTGTCTTCCTTTTAGAAAAAGAAGAACTCAAATGCTAGATAAAGAAATCTTCTAAAGTCAACAACTTCTGACATTGCCAGTCTTAGGGAAAACCCACTACTATTATGAACCACTGGACTATATTGGAATATGTTGCTGAATTCATGCACCTATGATATTCAAATGACAATGGAATACCCTTCTCTGACAAAACTAAACAACAAAAGGGGATACAAATGAAGGACCATTTTGTATCTGTATATTCAAAATAGTTAGGAGAGATAAACAGCTGCATTCTCTTAATTCAATGAATAGAAAGATACTGAGAAACAAATAGCAATGAGATAGTTTCAAATCCAATTAGTAGTACAGTTTCAGTGATTAATATATTGCATATTGTTGTCTTAGTGGTTATTCATTGTACAAGATGCAGACATGATATCCTGTTTACAAACACTATTAGAAAAAATATTTCTATTCATTGAATGAAGAGAAAGTAGCTGTATATCTATCTTAACTATTTTGAATATACAGATACAAAATGGTCTTTCATTTGTATCCCCTTTCTTTGATTAGTTTTGTCAGAGAAAGGTATTCCATTGTCATTTAAATATTGTAGGTACATGAATTCAGCAAAATATTCCAAGATAGTCCAGTAATCCATAATAGTGGTGGGTTACCATAAGACTGGCAGGTGAGAAGTTGTTGACTTGAGCCTATTACAGCTCAGCATATTAATATGGGTTTACTTTTTATACTTTGTTTTTATACTTTTCTGCTGGATGGTTAAGACCAAGATAAAGCAAGACCTATATAACAAGAAATGTAGCTTTTGTATCTGATAATCCCCTCAGGATTTACCCTGAACCCCTGTGCTGCAGTTTGTAGTTTCTTTGTCAGTGTCAACCATGTGGATGACTCGGGCTATTGCTTGACCAATTTGCTCTCTAGGAAAGCATGAGAGAATGTTTTCTCTCCATGTGACTCTCCTTAGGTACACTCTACATCATTGATTGCATTCCTCTTTGGCCCCATAATCTCCTTGATCAGAAATTTTGAGACAC
>NW_004524654.1:11895429-11899041 GCF_000260255.1 Octodon degus
CAGCTCTACAAAGTTTGGACTTATCCAGCTGTGTCTGGCTTGGGTCTGGCTGCTGTGCTCAGCTCCTTCCTGCTGCTGCCCTTGAGCGTGAACCTGTTGTGCCCCTGTGGCAAGATGTTCTGCTCCTGGACTAGCTGGGTGGATCTATCCTCTACACTCTCTGCAGGGATTGCAGCTGCAGGGTTACACCACAGGGGTGTATGCCAGGCCTGAGGTGTGCCTGAAGGGGGCAAGGTGAAGTTGGTGAAAGAGGAAGCTCTCCATCACACTCACTGGACCTGGGCTAGGACTGGGTCTGCGGGCCTTTACTTTTTAAACAGACATCTACCCGACGGACAGCATGAAAGCAACCGGTATGTCATGACGAGCAGAACATATTCAGAAGACCAGAATAACAGGCACACCAAGCATGACACTACTATCACACATTGCTATCTTTAGTGAAGTTATCACAGGTATCAGCATATATAGTTAGCCAGGGTGTGAATCCTAACAATTAACTGCTAGTTTCAAAAACCTGCTGAAGATGCTCAGGATCATTGCCTAGTCCATCTTGTACATATAAATGCATGGCTTTGCCTCTGTCATGTTTCCTAGCTTTTTTCCTTGCTCTTTCTTCATTGTCCAATCCTCAAGTTCTCGCTTTCCTTTTAATTGTGTTATACCTTTCTATTTGTATTTCTTCTTTTGAGTCCTTATACTAGGGAGACTATATGATATTTACACATGTGGGTCCAGTTTATTTCACTTATGAATACATCTTCAAGTGGCATCCACTTAACTATGAAGGCTTTGAGTTTATCATTCTTTATAACTGATGAATACTCCATTGTATAAAAACACTGCATCTTTTTCATCCACTCCTCAGGTGACAGGCATCTTATTTGTTTCCAAGATTTGGCTATCACAAACTGTGCTGCTATAAACATAGGTACATATATATCATGATGATATGATATTTTCAGATCCTCCAGGAAAATTCCCAGTAGGGGAATAGCTAGTTTGAATGGGATTTCCAGTCCTAGCTTTTTAAGAAGTCTCCACACTGCTTTTCATAATGGCTGCACCAGTCTACATTCCCACCAGAAGTAAAGAAGTGTTCTTTTTTCCCTACAGCCTGTCCAACATTTGTTGTTGTTTTCTTTATGACAGTCATTATTTTTGGGGTGAGATGATAACTCAGTGTTGTTTTAATTTGCATTTCATGGATAGCTAAGGATGTAGAGCATTTTTTCATATATTTATTCACTTCTTTAATTTTGTCCTCTGAGAAGTGTGTGTTCATCTCAGATGCCCACACACTTCTGGATTAGGTCTTTAAATTTTGGGGCCCTCATGATTTTTAGTTCTTTATAAATTCTAGAGAACAGACCTTTGTCTGAGTGCTTATATGTCAATATTTTTTCCTAATTTGTAAGCTGTCTTTTCCCTTTGTTGATAATTTCTTTTGAGGTGCAAAAACTTCTCAATTAGCGGAGGTCTCAGTTGTTAATTCTTTTTAAAATATTATATGGCTTTATGTATATAATATACTTACAATAAGCAAAACAATAGGCAGAAAACAGATAAGAGATCATCAGGGAGGGGATGAGGAAGGAAATGGGAAGTTCTTGCTTAATGGCTTCTGTTTAGAGTAATGAAAGCTTTCAAAGCAGACTGGGTGTTATTGCATAACAGTATGGGTGTAATACTAATTTCACTTTTAAAAAGTAGTAGCTATATTTCACCACAAATTTTTTAAAGTTCACTAATAAAAGAATGTGAGTGTAGCTGGGCATGTGGTACAAGCCTATTACCCCAGCACTCTGGAGGCTGCAGCAGAAGGATCACAAATTCAAGTTCAGTCTGGAAATTTAACAACATAGCAAGACACTGTCACAAAAATAAAACATCAGAAAAGGCTAGGGACGAAGCTCACTGCAGAAAGCCCAGCCCAACACCCAGTGTGGGCCTGGGCTAGGACTGGGTCTCAATTGTTAATTCTTTCAAGTGTTACCCATGCCATTTGATTTTTTATCATGAACTCTTTGCCTACCCTATGTCTTCAAGAGTTCCTCCTACTTTGTGTTCCAGGAGATTTTGTGTTTCTCTTTTAATGTTTAGATCTTTAATCCATTTTGATGTTAGCTTAGTGCATGATGATAGACCTGGGTCAAGTTTTAGTTCTTGGCATGTAGAGAGTCAGTTTTTCCAGCACCTTTTGTTAAAGAGGCTATATTTCTTCCAGTGAGTATGTTTGGCCCCTTTGTCAAAGATAAGGTGGCTGAGTGTCTTCAGAGAGGCTTCAACATTTTCTAATCTATTCCATTGATTATCAGGCCTATTTTGTTGCCAGTACCATGCTGATTTTATCACAGTATCCTTGTAGTGTAATTTCAAGTCAGAAATTGTAATACTTCCTGCCTTGTCTTTGTTGCCCAGGATTGCCTTTACTATTCTAGGTCTTTTCTGGCTCCAAATAAATTTTAGGAATAATTTCTCTAGTTCTGTGAGGTAGGTTCAGTGGTAGTTTAATAGGGATTGCATTAAATCTATACAGCAATTTTGGAGTATGGCCATTTTCACAATGTTGATTCTTCCTATCCAGGAGCAGGGAATAATTTTCCATTTTCTGAAATCCTCTATGATCTCTTTTTTCAGAGTATTGTAATTTTCCTTGAAAAGATCTTTGACTTCTTTAGTTAGACTAATTTCAAGGTATTTTATTTTCCAGGGTGCTATTGTAAAATGTATTGTTTCTCTAATTTCACTCTCAGTGTGCTTGTTGTCTGTGTAGAGGAATGCTACTGAATTTTGAGTATTGCCATTGCATCCTGTTATGTTACTGAATTTGTGTATTAATTCTAGTACCTTCTTGGTGGAGTTCTTTGAGTCTTTCAAGTAAAGTATCATGTCATCCTCAAACAATGATATTTAACTTCTTCTTAACCCATTCTAATTCCTTTTATTTCTTTCTCTTGTCTAATGGCTCTAGCTAATGATCCCAGAACTACATTGAATAGGAGTGGTGATAGAGGACATCCTTGTCTTGTACCACATCTGAGTGTAAAAGACTTCAGTTTTTCCCCATTTAGAATTATGTTAGCCATTGGGTTGATGGAGATGGCTTTTATCAGATTGAAGTAGAGGCTATCTATTCCAATTTTCTGTAGGACTCTGAACATGAATGAGTATTGGACTTTGTCAAAAGACTTTTCTGTATCAATTGAGATGATCATGTGGTTTTTAGTTTTTGCTCTATTGATATAGTGTATAACACTTATAGATTTGGTAATATTGAACCATCCTTGCATTGCTGGAATGAAAACAAACTTATCATGTTGTATAATCTTCTTGATGGTTTGCTATATTCTCTTTGCTAGGATTTTATTGTAGATTTTTGCATCTATGTTCATGAGGGAGATTGACCTATAGTTCTCTGTTTTAGTTGCGTCTTTTCCTGGTTTTGGTATGAGTATAATACTTTCCTTCAGGAATAATTTTGTGAGGATTGCTTCCTTTTCAATTTCACTGAAAAGTTTGAGGAGTATAAGGATTATATCTTCTGTAAATTTCTTTGAGAATTCAACTATGTGTCCATCCGGACCTGGATTTTTCTTTGTCGGTAGTTTT
>NW_004524654.1:11899141-11899655 GCF_000260255.1 Octodon degus
ATGATGTTACAGTACAAGTTCTCATATGTCCTGAGTCTTAATTGACCTTAGAAGGTTAGGGCCAAAATGTTGGCTATCCTTGCAGCCCTCCTTTTTCTCCAATTTTTGGTCTGCAAACTTAGGATGTTAACCCTCCAGAAGAGAAGCTTATTGTTATTACCATACAACCTAGGCTATTGAGCTTAAACTCACTATCTGTCTGAATATCAATCATCTTAAGCATAATATGGAAAGGTATTTTTCATCAAGTATTGTTATGTTAAACTTTAAGTCCCCTCACAATATAAAGAAAAAAATTAAAATGTATTTTTAAAATAGGAATAAAAAATTACATACTTTTACACAGAAGTTTAGAAATTTAACCATATACAGCATTGTAGCACGACAGTCCCGCAACACCCATTTTCCTGTCTGCTACCTTCATTCACCACCCCCTTACTTTTTTTTTTCAAAATTTTATTGATAAACAGAAATGAGACAGTTTCAAATCAAATCAGTAGTACAGTTTCAATAA
>NW_004524654.1:11911727-11923118 GCF_000260255.1 Octodon degus
ATTATTATATTTTGTATTTCATTGACTGTTGTTGAATTATTGAGAGTTCTTATATCTTACTGAGTCATTTTTGGTAACTTGTACCTTTCTAGGAATCTGTGCATTTCGTCTGTGTCTTCTATTCTGTGAGACTAAAGGTTCTCAAAGTAGCTATTGATAATCTTCCGAATTACCACTGGATTTGTGGTAATTAACTCTTTTCATTCCTTATTGATTATATTTGAATTTATTGTTTTCTCTTTTTGATGAAGTTAGCTAGGGGCTTACTTATTTTATTTAATCTTTTGAAGAAACAGATTTTTCATTTGTTAATTCTTTGAACAGTTTTGTTCATCTCAATTGAATCAATTTCTGCTCTAATCTTTATGATTTGTTCCCATCTTTGGGAGTTTGATTTGATTTGCTCTTTCTTTTCTAGATATCGGAGGTGCAGTATTAGAGTATTTATTTGTTCCCATTCTGTTTTTCTGATTTGTGAGTTCACAGTTATAAATTTCCCTCTAAGAGGTGCTTTCGTCGCATCCCATAAATTCCAATAAGTTGTGCTTGAACTTTCATTCTATTGTAGATATTGTTCAATTTCTTGTTTAGTTTCTTCTTTGATCCATTGATTGCTGAGTAGGGTTTTGTTTAATTTCATTTATTTATGGTGTTTTTCTGGGTTCTTTTGTCCTTTATTTTCTATTTTTTGCACTGTGTTCAGATAATAGGCTTGGGATTTCTGTTTTCTTGCTTATAATTAAGCATGACCTATGGACTAGTATATGGTTTATTTTAGAAAGTGACCCATGTGCAGCTGAAAAAAATGTGTATTCAGTTGTGGTTGGATGTAACATGTTGTATATGTCCACTCAGTCCATTTGTTCTAAGCTCTGGTTCAGTTCTGCTACTTCTTTGCTAAATTTTTGTCTGCTTGACCTATTTTATAGGGATAAGGGGGTGTTAAGTTCTCCTATTAAGATTGTGGTATTGGATATTAAATTTTTCATGCTCATTAAGATTTGTCTTATGTAGTTGTTTCTTCCCATGTTTGGTGCGTACATATTTATGAATGTTACCTCTTCTTCTTAAATTTTCCCCCTGACCAGTATATAATGACCTTCTTTATTTTGTTTGATCATCCTTGGTTGGAAGTTGGGACTGTCTGATAACAGTATTGGTACCCCTGCTTTTTTCCTGAGTAGCTGGGCCTGTAGTGTTGTTTTCCAACCTTTGACCTTCAGTCTATGAATTTTTTTTATGAGTTAAGTGTGTTGTATACAGCATATTGTTGGATTTTGTTTCCTAATCCACTGTGCCAGTCTATTTCTTTTAATTGATGAATTCAGTCCGTTTATATTGATGGTTATAATTGAGATATATTGACTTATGATTGACATATTATTTACCTGCAGTTGTTACTCTTTTTTCTCCTTCGTTTAGTTGTTTGCCCTATTTAGTGGGTTCCTTCTGTCCTCATTCATGGAGTCCTGATCATTTTGGTCCCTCTCTGGAACATCTTTCAGTAGTCTGTGTAGGGTTGGCTTTGCCATCATGAAATTCTTTATTTGTTCTTTGTCATGGAAGTTTTTCACTTCTCCATCAAACACGAGAGTTTTGCAGGTTATAGTAGTCTGGTCTGGAATTTGTTTTTATAGAGGACTATGCTCTATGCTCAGTTACTCTGCTCCGTGCTCTTCTTGTCCTCATGCTTTGTGAAGAGAAGTCTGCCACAATTCTGATGGGATTTCCTTTAAATGTGATCTGTTTCTTTTCTCTAGTAGCTTTCAGTATATTATTCTTGTGCTGGATATCTGGGACCTTGACTATTTTACGTCTCTGTGTGTTTTTAATTGAGTTGAAGTTATTTGGCATTCTGTATGCTTCGGTTACCTGAATGTCAGATTGTTTCCTCATATTTGGGAAGTTTCCTGCTATCACTTCTGCCCATATCCTTTTTATATCATTTGTATTGACTCCTTCCTTCTCATTGATGCCTGTTAGTCTCACATTGTTCACCTGTGCATTGTCTTGCAGGTGCTGAATTATTTTTTCCTGCATCCTAGTTGTTCTTTTTTTTTTGGTGGAAATGGGGATTGAACTCAGACCCTTGCGCTTGCCAGGGAAGTGCCTATTCATGAGCCATCTCCCCAGCCCCACTAGTTGTTTTTAAGAGATCTTTTCTTACCTTTTCACTAGCTGCAATGGCGTCTTCAAGATCTGAAACTCTACACTTTCACTCAAATGGTTTTGCAAGCTTGTGATTGAGATTTTAAGTTCCACTATATTTCTTTTACTCTGCTTCATGTGATTTATTTCTTTCCTGTATTGCTCATTCAAGGGACCTGTAATTTTTCTAATCTCCTATATTTTTTATCAGTGTCTCTTTTAGAAGCAGTTATTAGGGGCAGGGGGGATGGCTCAGTGGAATAAGCACTTCCCTGGCAAGCTCAAGGGCCTGATTTCAATTCATAGTTCCAGAAAAAAAAAAGTAGTTATTAATTCTTTTATTACAGAGAATTTTTTCGATTGGGTTTCCTCCATGTTTCTTCATTTGATTCTTCAGATGCTATTAATTCAGAGATTTCTTTTTTTTTTTTTTTTTTTTTTTTTTGTTTCAGAGGTTATTTCTGTAAAGTTCCTCTGTATCTTTCTGCAGTTGTTTCTTTATTTCAAACACTTATTGATTCAGACATTTCTGCTGTGTAATTCCCAATTTTTTTCTGTGGTGTGTCCTCTGCCCTTGTTCTGGGTGGGCTTGGGGTCTGAGATTGCATTTTGCTCCTTCTCTTTGTCATTTTGTAGAGCACTCTGATCTTTGTTGTAGAGCTTTGGTGCAGTTGTAACCTGAGCACCTACTGATATTCAGGTGTAGATCTACAAAGTTTGAATTCAGTCAGTTGTGCCTGACTTGTGTCTGTCTTCTGTGCTTAGCTCTTTCCTGCTGCAGCTCATGGGAGTGAACCTGTTTTGCCCCCTCTGGCAAGATGTTCTGCTCCTGGATTAACTGGATTCTTTTGTTCCCTACTTTCTGTGAAAGGATTTCAGCTGCAAAGTTTTACCCCAGGCCTGTATGTCAGGCCTGGACTGGGTCTAGCAGCAACAAGGGGATGCAGGGGAGCAGGGAAGCTCTCCCACACACTTGCAGTTCTTGGGCTTGAGCTGGGTCAGGGGGGATCCCAAAATCGAGGCAGAAGTTCTCACTCGGAGGGCTTTGGGGGCTCTGGAGGGGTGGAGGTGTCCCAAGAGCACAGCAGAGAGTCTTACTCACGGGGCAAGCCTGGGTTTTGTCTGGAGATGCCCTGCTGAGCAGGGTAGCTGGAAGCTCTCCCACACACTTGCCAGGCCTGGGTTTGGGCTGGATCTGGTGGGTCCCAAGAGTGTGCCGGAAGTTCTCACTCTGTGGGCTGGGGGTGAGGGGGTCAATAAAATTATCAAAAAATAAGAAGAAATCTTGACTAGCACATAATAGCAGTTTCTGCTATTTACATTTACATAACTCTTCAAGACGGGTGTTGAAATGGAGTTTGTCCTTGAAAGCCAGGAGGGAAATAGTTGTGATATTCAAGAAGACTGCCACAATTTAATACTCAAAAGAGAGTCCCTTCAGTGTTTTATAATACTGTTTGAATCAGCAGAAGCTTTACATCGTATTTGAATGCATGTACAGTCATTGAAAGGGTGGAAGAACTGAAATAATGAATGTTCACTGCATTACTGGAGCTAGAGAGACTTAGCTTACAAGCATTCACTATTTTGGTCTCCTCTGAGGTGCTTGTAGATTTTTTCTTACAAGACAAAGTGAGTATGACATTGAAAAAAAATCATTTTACACCTGTCACTTATGGTCCAAAGAAGATCGTTAACAGCATGACAGGATATTACAGTATAGTAGTGAAGTAATAGTAGTGACAACCACAGTAACTATCATGATATCTTCATTTTGCATCATTCCCCCTCTTAGTAAAAAGCTCCTAGGAACTTACATATTTAATTACATTTTACTTAGATGACTTTTGGATGGTTGGAGACAAATGCCGCCTCCTTTTCATAAATGATAGATCACAAATTAATGAAGAGTGTAGAAATCTCCAGCTTCCATGACTGGCTTTTTTCAGGTACACAAATCCTGCAAAAAATAATGATTTCCTATGGTCTGGACCTCACCAGTTCCTTATAATTCCACAATAACTCAAAAAAATTAAATGAAATTTATACCAAATCTGAACAACTAATTTGAAGATAGCATCATGTTATACAGCAACCATTATGGAATTCCTATTACTTTGTTTAGTGAAATTTGTATCATTTATAATTGTAGTTTTTCTATTACTATTCTGTATTCTTTAAAAATAAAAAAGAGAAGGGGCTGGGGAGATGGCTCAGTAGAATAAACGCTTTCCTGGCAAGCGCAAGGGCCTGAGTTCAATCCCTGGTTCAGCAAAATAAATAAATAAATTAATTAATTAAAAAGAGAAAAAAAAAGAAATTTGTGCTCTTACTGGAAATTATGCTATTACAGGAACATTTTTACCAAAATAATAGGTATTTATGAATACTTTCTTGCATTGGTTTTAGAACAGTGTCAAGGTGGTAGAGCAAATATCTCCCACGTGCACCATTTGTATTTTGCTGGGTGTAGATATCAGTCTTTGGAGCACAATCAATAATGATCTTGGAGATTCTGATTTAAATGTTTTTTTTAAAATTTATTTTATTTATTTATTTTTGTATGTGTGTGGCCAGCTCAACCCACCTGGGGGCGGGGCTGGCTGGCATGTGGTGCTGGGGGATTGAACCGCGGTCCCTGTGCTTTGCTAAGCTTGTTCTAAGTAGGTGCTTTAGACTACTGAGCCATCTCACCAGCCTTTTTTTAAGGATATTTTTTTTGCTCCGAATGCCTTCAGGGCAGGATTGGCTGGCTTGAGTTGTGGGGATCGAACCACAACAACCAGAGCCTGACTGCTTTGTTGAAACAGCCACTTAAAGAACTGAGCTAAGGGGCAGGCCCCCTTCTGATTTAATTGTTAAGAGTAGGACCCTGATCATTTTTAAATTAAAGCACTATTTTATGTACTACCAGATGAAAACCACTGCCCATTTACATTAAGCGTTATGCAATTGTGTAGGTACTCATTTGTTTTATAAAGTCCACTATTTTCTTCATTGATATTGCAAGACATTAAGGCTAGGTAACTGTTACCTATGACATATGAAGTACCAATTCTAAATATAAAGTATAGAGTCTTCATGGACTACATTCCAAGTTCATGAGTTTTATATTTGAACAGTATATATTGTATGCTACATACAAAGCATATTCAGGAATGCTCACAGTTTACCTACAGTATTCCATTCAAGATGGGAAAATGAGGCATAATTTTAGAAACTAAGAATTTGTCTCTTCCAAGAATAAATGAAGCCCTAGAAAAGAAAACTCCCAGGAAACCCATCCTTAGCAACCATGTGTTCATTGTGGAGTCATTATATGGCAAAAAGTCTGTGTAAAAGAGCAGAGTATTGTTTATATAGTAGAATTCAGAAAAGTATTGCAGTATATTTGCTTTTATCACATCTTGGTGTGCATACTTTCTTAATCCATTTTATTAAAATCCCTGGAATCACAAATCCATAAAACAGTGCAGATGGAAGATGGGCATCCATCTAGCCCTCTAGTTATATAGGCCAGGAGGCTTAGAAAGGGCGTAAGAACACTGGTACTTTTGAGGGATAATTTAGAGCTCTGAACTCCAGTTTTCAGCTTTTTTGACAGTGTTGTAGATTATTATAAGTAGTTCTGGGAATCACTTGAACGAATTTTGAGCGCCTTCTGTACCTTTTCTCTTTCTGCCTCCCACTGTCTGTTTTCTACCCACCAGCATGTCTACACCCTTAACAAGGTCTTACATGCTGAGGATGTCTTCAGACAGACACTGATTTGACTGATTTTCAGAATCACAATGATCCATAATATGTGTTAATGAAGGAAAGAATAAATGTTTACAGTTAAGAGGCTGAAAACTTTCCTTTTAGGTCTTGTGGACACTTTTGGAAGCCATAGCCAATAAGAATCCTTCTTCAAATAAAAAAAAATGTTTTGTTTGGTTTTGATTAGAATAGATCATATGTATTTCTTGGAGTTATAAAACAAATTATGTGATAGATATGGCAAACAAGTCAAGACACTCTAGAATGTTTGAGAAGAAAGTACAATGATTAGCACAAAAGACAACCAAAACTACATGAGCAATGCTGGGAATATTTTCACTATTTCAAAAGATTCTCCCTTTTTTTTTTTATTTGGCAGAACCGGGGATTGAACTCAGACCCTTGCGCTTGCAGAGAAGCACTTATTCTGCTGAGCCATCCCCCCTGCCCCTCAAAAGTTTCTCAGAGAATTCTTTTTAAAACAGAAAGGCATGTCATAGATTGTACTTGTCTTTAGTTGGCAATGGCTGTGAACCCGTTAGGAGCTGGAAGGCTTAGTGAATTTCTATCAGTAGAAGTATGCATCATGTCCTGTTTTACTCTAGTTTAATGGGTCATTTGTAAGTTTGGGGTACATTTGCAATGTATCCTGAACTGAAGCACAGTGGCAGGTGTTCTTTCAAATTTAAAAATAATGCTTTACCCTAATCAAATGTGTCTGCATAGCTTTTATTTTTTTAATTGGGATTCTGACTGGACATGGTGGTGTATGCCTATACTCCCAGCACTTGAGAGGCTGAGGTAGGGGATCACTGCAAGTTTGAGGTCAACCTGGGATACAAACTGAACTTAAGGCCAGCTGAACTGCATGGTGAAACCCTGTCTCAAGAAGGCAAAACAGGGGCCAAGGAGATGGCTCAGTAGAATAAGCACTTGCCTGGCTAGCATAAGGGCCTGAGTTCAATCCCCAGTTCTGAAAAAAAAAGGAGTGGGAAATATTATTAAGGGGGCCAGGGAGATGACTCAGTGGAATAAGCACTTCCCTGGCAAGTGCAAGGGCCTGAGTTCAATCCCTGGTTCTGAAAAAAAAGAAAAAAAAAAAAAAAAAGAAAAAACAAAACAAAGAAACCACCATTGCCAAAATACCACCATACCACCACAACAGCAAATAATTGTAATTCTACTTCAATATGTCCATGATTTGATATCCACATACTGGATTATATTTTGTAATATATTTACAAGTGTACTTATCAAAATTAAGAGACATACTCTACCCTGAAGTGGAGTAAAATCAATTGAGCTGTGTGTGCAAGAACTTTTAAGTTTTTCTATCTTTTTTTTTAACCTAAAAACAGCCATTCCTTGATATTTATTGATACCAAAAGTATTATATTTGTTCAGTCTTTTGTAATGAATAAAGTGTATTTAGGAAAAATTTCTCATTTGGTCTTGATGAAACTCCTATTAAATTAAATAATGACTCTTACAGATTAGAAAGAGACATCAGTGGCCTAACTTTCCCAATGATATACAATTTGTGAAGAACAATACAATGGTAAAAATTCAAAATTTTCAATTCTAAATCCAATATTCTTTCAATGCCACCCTTAGAAGGCTTTGGTTTTGTTAGAATTTGAGAAGGTATCTTTTCTTGAGCTTTACTGGAGGAACAAGAATTCTGAAAGGCCAGGCCTCTTGGTGTTGCTGATGGACCTCTCTCAGCTTCACAAACAAGGTTTATAAGAGGGTCAGGGCTTGGATGTGGAGGCAAAAGAATTCACTATCAAAAAATCTGGGGTTACACACACCTGGCAATCAGCTCATGGCTTTAGATGTGAGAAAATGGACTGAAAAATAGCTAAGACCAGTGATCAGCAAACTGTAGTGTTCTGGTCAAAATATAGTCTATGTTTATATATAAAATTGTATTCAACCATAAGTATGCTTATTTACATACTACAATTGTATTATGTTCATATTAATTATAATACAATTATATTATAACTAATTAATATAATTTGATTGCTTATTATTTTTATAAAACAGAGTGCAGTGTCTATAACAGAGACCACATGCCAGGCAAAACCCTTTATTGAAAAAGTTTGTGGTCTCCTTTTTTCTTTTCTGTTTTATTTTTTCTTAGGTTATTCTATTTTGTCAAGGGTATTTTCTCTGTCTCTCAGTTTCTCTGTCTCTTTGTGTCTGTCTGTATCTGTGTGTTGTGTCTCTGTGTTGCTGTGTTGCTGACATTCAGACTTGGATTCTTAGTGTGCTAGGCAAGCACCCAGACACTGAGTAGCATCCCAATCCTGGATTTTCTTAAGGAATTTTTGAAGTACATCTCCAGCTATTAAGGGAATTTGTTTCGGCCAGCAGTGATTTGGCCATCAATGCAGAAGTTCCCTGGAGAAGCCCTCTTTCTCATTTCAGAAAGTAAGAAAGGTGTTTTCTAGGTCTATATCATATTTCCACAAATACAGATTCGATTAAAGTTCCTTTCTTTTTAATTTTTCCCATTCTTTATTGTTATTCAGCCTTGAGTTGGGCTAGGGAGATTGGTAAGAGGTGCCCCCTGGGGACCTTTTGCAAATGCTATTCCATAAAGTCGTGGTTTCCCAATGTGAGTCTTATACAAACCCAAACAATACAAATAATGCTTCCATTGTACCTTTCCTATGGCTGTTCTCAAGGGGGGAGGCTATCATAAAAACACAACAAAGCTGCTATAGAAATGAACAGACAGAGGAGAGAGGAGTCGGAGAGCCTCAGAACTTGAACAGAAACTTCCTCTGAACTGACAGCTACAAGCTGCAGGGGTTTTGCTTGGTTATTTACTGAAATGTGAAGATTACTCATCTCGATGAATAGCTATGGAAAGTTTTCATTATTATATATGTGTAAATTATCAAAAGATTATATTTATTGTCCTTAAAATATTAATTTAATGTAGTCATAATTTAAAAAATTAAGTTGTTACATAACTGTCAGCAGGCAACCTTAGATTATTTCTTCTATCATGTTGGATATTTTTCTATTGTCTAAATGGCAAAATACTCAGGTGAAGAAATAAATGTGCAGTTATATTTACTGATTTTCCTCATGATATAATCTCCCCAGTTGTTTTAAACATTTAGCTTCTTGATTTTTATTTATTTAGGGATGTTCCATTGTAAAATAATATTGTATATCTCTTCTGCTCCCAAGTGTTTGGTAAATCTAGTTTTTCGGTATTTAGAACAAAAATATATTTATATAACTCATGTGGTGAATGATATTTCTATCTCTAGAATTTGTTAGTTTGGCATATAGACAGAAGATATACTCCAAGAAAAAAATTGTTTTTACAGGACTTAGCATAAGTAGTCAGGAGGAAAAAATCTTACTTGTATTTCTGCTTTAGTCCCTTAATTTTTGGTGTTCTGAGGATTCACATTTTGTGGCCTGCAGAAAAGTAAGTAACAATCACCTTAGCTCTTTATAAGGCAAAGTGGTATTCTTATTAGACTGGGAATACCAAGTATTGACTGATAAATTAAAAGATGTGTATGATATCACCAGGAGAACACTATAGCAGCAGAGATGTGGATATATTTTTGGTTTTGGTACAGAAAGTAAAGCAGAATGATTTTAGAAGAAAATTTAGGCTTGGCAAAGCTTCTCTGAAGCTATTATGTTATTATACTGTTAATTTAAAAAGTCTGTGGCTATTTCTGTGTTGTGCTGCAGTGTATGGGTCACACAGAAGAAATCTCTGCCCTCTCTACACAACAAGTACCATAGTTGGCAGTTTACACCATGCCTGATCTCTGCCTTTTGATCCTTTGGTCAATCTATCATGTGGAAACAAAGCTCTCAGCCAGCCATGTCTGGTGCTGCTGGCCTCTCAAATGTATTGTCCAGCTTACTGACATCACACCAGCTACTAAAATTCACATACATGAGTGATGCTCTGTCAAATCACTGGTAAAAGACAGCATGCTAGTCTGTCATCCCATGCTCAAGCCAGTCAAAGGGCCTCAAGGGGGCAGCCTGATAAGCTAATCATTTCAGCATATTTTATTATACATTTTTTCCATTCCAAGACAGGAGTTGCTACCATAATGAAGTTCTATGGTTGGACAGTCCAAAAAATTCATATAATTCATGTACACTATAGAAACTGACAATAGGACCTACTGCTGTATTGAGTTCTTTCAACATTAGAATAACAGTTTCAAATCCCTGGGTTAATTTTCCATAAGTCTAAAACATGGGTTTTTAATTTTTTTTTTTTACTGAGGAGTAATACCAGAAATTAAACCTTGTAAGTATCTAAAAGCAATTACAAAATGAGGACATTATTGTGGCAATATTATAAATAGGAACTCTCTCTTGAATGTCAGAGCACTTGCCATGAAAGCAGCAATAATGATGTTAAACATGATACAGAGTCTTCAAATATTATTTCCTGAGTCCTAGACAAGGTCCGGTGAGTGTGTGGGAGAGCTTCCTGCTACCCTGTGCGGGCGGGATCAGTCCCAGCCCAGGCACAGCATGGGCCAGACCCACTCCCACACCATTGAGACGCCCCCTACCACTCCGCAACAACTCCCCCATCCCGCCCACTGGGTAGGAATTTCTGCTGCGTTCCGGGAACCCACAGACGCAGTCCTAGCTCAGACCCAGTGAGTGTGAAGGAGAGCTTCCTATCCCCCATACTCCACCTTGCCACCTCCAGGCACAGCTCAGGCCTGGCATACATGCCTGGGGTGTAAACATGTAGCTGCAATCCCTGCAGAGAGTGTAGAGGATAGATCCACCCAGCTAGCCCAGGAGCAGAACATCTCACCACAGGGACACAACAGGTTCACCTTCAAGGGCAGCAGCGGGAAGGAGCTGAGCACAGTAGCCAGACCCAAGCCAGGAACGGCTGGATAAGTCCAAGCTTCGTAGAGCTGACCTGAACTTCAGTACGTGCGAAGGTTATAACTACAACAAAGATCTGCAACAAAGGTCAGAAGACAGTGCTACACAAAATGACGAGAAGGAACAAAATGCAACCTCAGAACCCAATCCCACCATTAACAAGTGCAGAGGACACTAACACAGAACAAATTGGAAATCACACAGCTGAAAGCAATGAATCAATGGCTTCTGAAATAAAGAAACAGCTGCAGAAAAGTACAGAGGACCTCAGATTGGAAATAAAAAAGGAAATCCCTGAATTAATAACATCTGACTAAAGAATCAAATGCAGAAACATATGGAGGAAACCTAGTGCCCACCCAGAACAACTGCAGAGGACACTAGCTCAGCTCAAATGCATGAATTAATAGTGTCCATAGTAAATAGGCAACAGCAGAAAGATATAGAGGAAATCAGAATGAAAAAAGAACTCTCAGAACTCGTAGCATCTGAAGTAAAGAGACAACTACAGAAACATAGGGAGGAAACCCAATCTGAAAAAACACTGCAGTAAAAGAATTTCTGCTTCTTTTTTTA
>NW_004524654.1:11933635-11938123 GCF_000260255.1 Octodon degus
AAATATATTATTTCCTGTTTTTTTTCTGTATTAGACATGAAGAAGCTCACACAACCATCACCAAACTGATTGTGGAGGTAATATCATCGCCATCACATACTGGCAAAATACAAGTGTCAGGGACCGGGAAGATGGCTCAGTAGAGTACGTGCTTGCTTGGCAAGCACAAGGGTTTGAGTTCAATCCCCGGTTCTGCCAAAAAAACCAAAACAAAACAAAAACCGAGTGTCGTTGTATCCTGCAAGTGCTTACTAATATAACAAAATCAGACATAAATTTAGAGAGGTAAAACAATAGGACAGGAGAGTACTCAGAGCTCAGAAGGTAATTGTAGACCCATACGCTAACACGCCCAGCATTTCACGATTCGAATCATGGTAAAATGGCAATAATAGAGGTTTAATTTTTCAGGCTGTTACTATTTGCCAGTCATAAAAGATTTTAACTTTGGAACATTTGTAGTTGTCATTTAATAAATATTTCTGGTCTGATTATTGGTCCAATTTGATAAAATTTCTACATGCCTGACCCTTCTTTTCTTCCTTCATGAATAGTAATCAAGTGTACAAGCACGGTACCTTGCAGGAAGGGAACTTACTAAGGAAAGATATGGTGTGGGGGAAGGACCTGTAGCAACTTGCAGATTCATTGAGAAAGAACAAAAGAGGTCTACATAATTAGAAATTAATCAAGCTAAAATGAAAAATAAGAAAAACTTTGATTCTTCAATTGGGGTTTCTTCAACTGTCAAAATCTAAGTAAAACATTTTGGGTTAGAACTTCAAATCAATAAGTTTCTTTTGAGAAATTTCTCTATCATGTTTAATCAACATTTCCCATTTCTGTTGGCACTAGACCATTCATAAAAAGGCCATTCATTGAATCTTTTCCTTTCACAGCCTCCTCAAGCCCAGATCCCGATGCCTCCACAGTTCTTTCACTACTTATTCCTTTTTTGCTTCTTTGACTTTCGGGCCTCATGATGTCATTCTCAACTATTACATTTGCAATAGCCTGTCATGAGGGACTTTATCTGACAAATTTTATCTTTTAAAATACAACTAGTTAGATTTACATTATTTAAGCAAAGTCTGGTCATTTTGCTACATAGCCTGGCAATATTCACTCTCAAACTGGTATCTCCACAAATTCATTGAAATTTGATCTTCACATTCAAGGTTGCTCTGAGGATTTGAAATACATTTAGTAAACATGAGTAAGTGAGTATAAAGCAAAAAGAATTACAAATCTAACACCTTCACATTAGATTGCTTAGCAAACATATTAAGATACTTAGGTGTATTGCATAGTGCCACTTATACAAATAGAGTAGAAAGAGTTATTGTTGCTTTGATTTATTTGGGATTTATTGGAGTAATGGAGTGAAGAGTTGGGGTTTCCTCTACTCTGGTTATTTTTCATAGAAAATTATGATTGTCTTTGAAATCTGAATTTTAAGACAATTTTATTAGCACAGAAAATTAAAATCTTGGCTCAGATTTTATTTATTAATGCATTTTCTTGTGCAGTTTATTTTACAAAATAAAAACAAACAAATTCTTGCTGTAAATACACCATTAAAGCCTCACAAATAGACCTATAGTCAGTAACTCAAAGTGGACATTTTAAAAGCAGTTTAAAAAGTACATGGATGTATTATGCAAATGAGAAAAACAGTTGATGTGCATTCAGATTAGCCCTCTAAGTAATGCTTTAAAAATCCCTATACCTATTATTGACTCAGTAATACAATTATAATTTTCAGTGAGGGGTTGGGGAAGTAGCTCAGTGGAATAAGTGCTTGCCTGGCAAGGGCAAGGTCCTAAGTTTTATCCCTGGTACCACCAAAACAATAATTAATAATAATAATAATAATAATAATAATAATTTTGAGTGCCCCATTGACTTCCAAAAAAGGGCAAAAGAAATGGATCATGTTTCCTTAGCAAGGCCAATATGAGACAGTATAAAAAGTAAGGTTTTTTTTCAAGCTCAGAAAATAAAAGGCAGAAAGTAAATATATGCCTTTTACCCACTTACATTCCTAAAGGAAACACCAGCTTCTAGAATTCCACTATGGACTAAATTTATAATAGAAGAGCTCAAGCTCTTAATATCTTTTCCACCATGAGAGTCTAAGACATAGGAAGGAAAGTTTCAGGGCTCCAGGAGGAGGCACACAGCAAGAAGGCTTAAGACCCAAGGTATAGTTAACGTAAATAAAATTCCTATTTAGAAGGGAATGCTGGAGAGTTATTTTATCCAAAACCCCTTTGATCCAAGAGCAAAAGTTCATGGACATTTGGGTCTTGTTTCCTATTCAAGTAAAATAACTAACCAGCAATCAATATTATTATTTTAAGAATGATAAAATTAAGGTCATTCTAAAACAATATGCCTTTGCCATAGAGCTTCTATTAAGCTTGGGAAATGTGATGTTTACATTAGTGGCTTTTGTAAAAGTAGCATGAAAGACTCATGTTGGCTAGTTTGCTCTATCTGACATGCCCTCCCTCCTCATGTTATTGCAGGCAGCTGAGTTAGATAGAAATATTATAGGCAGTCAGACAGGGCCAGGCCCTCCAAGGAGACAGCACAAAAGATGAGATGTCTTACAACTGTGAGGGGGCGGATGCTCCTGCTGTGAACTAGACTTAAAGACCTAAAGGCCAAACAAATGCTAAAATATTAGCACTTGGGATTGATATTCTAAATAGGTATCAATCACCTGAAAAGACCCAAGTGAGTCACTAGCCCAACCCCCAACGGGAAGAGACCCTGTCCCATATTCCAACCCCCAACAGGGAGATACCCTGTCCTGTATTCATGCCCTATTCATGCCCGCTTGCTATGTGACTCGCTTTCCCATTTGATACTGGGTTTAATCAGTTTTATCTTGTAATCCTATTGGTTGACCATAGTTTTGTCCCACCCCACATCCACCTAAGTGAATTCCTCCTTTCTCTACTTTAGCCCCGCATGGTTTTACACTGTAAAAGTCCCTGGAAGAGACAGCTTCCCAGGGGACAACCTGCTTGGGGGCCCCCTTCCTGTCCATCTCTCAGACAGGAGCTTTCTTTCCCTCAATAAATATTTTCTTCTCATAACCTCCATTTGTTCCTAAAATCCATTCTTTGGTTTTAGAGAACACAAACTCGTTCAGGTCAGGTTGAGAGATTGTTTTTCCCTATGTCATTTGGAGGTTCCCTATATGGTTTGGAGGTCACCCACCCAAGATCAGTTTTTCTCCCTGTATCAATATCATGACCCAGTAGAATGTCAAGTAGGTGCTTACATCTTACTCTCAGACTTCCAGAACTGTTAGCCACATAGACATCTATCTTTTCTGTATAAATGAACCAATTTGAGGTATTTGTTCATGGAAACAGAAAACGGACTAAGACAAAGACCTACCTGCTTCTCTTAAACCCCCAAATTAAGAGTTAAGTATTCATACTCACTAAACTCTATGACCTGTAATGATACATTGTGTGTTTCCTATTTTTTCTCTTGCAAGACATCTTGTCTTGAGGCAGTTTTCTTGGTTTTTACTTTCTATTATTTTTCTTGCAGTCTGTCAAAAAAGGGAAATAATCCTATTCAAGGATCCAAATTGGCAGGTATGCTCTTTGGTCCATACCTCATTGGCTAGAACTGTACTTGATTGAATTTGATTTCTTCTTCTTAAAAGTCATTCATTTAGTAATTCCCTTTCTATGTATACTATTTAATTGTGATGTTTACTAGGTACCAAGAAGATAAAACTCAGCTTTTATCTTCATACAAAGTCTCACACAAGCACTTGTGTATATATGTCAACAGAAAATAGATTCTTAAAATCCTTCATACTTCCTTTGGGGCTTTATTTTTCTGGAGAGTCATATGTTGGAAAAATTGAATATAAGTAACTTTAGTTTGAGTAGGTTCCTAAGGTTCATCAGGATTTGAAGTTAGGTCCAGTCAATTGGCTCTTCTTGAACATTTGTTTTACTAGATTACTTAATACTCCCTAACTTAGAAAAATGCAAAATATTCTCTGTATTTATTTATTTTTCCAGTTTATATTAGTAAGATTTTGGCCTCTTGATAATAGGAACAGTATAACAGACTTGTTTCTTAGAGATTTTAGATATAAAAAGAGATCTCAGAGAGAGAGAGAGAGAGAGAGAGAGAGAGAGAGAGAGAGAGAGAAGAGAAGAGAAGAGCTGGCCAAATAGCTCAGTGGATTAAAGCACCTTCTTAGGCAGAGCACAGCAGCCAGGGTTCTATCTCAGCAGTGCCATGCTGGCCACCCCCCACCCCAGGGCCTGCTGAGAGGGCAATTGAGACTGGGTGTGGTGGTGCATGTCTATAATCCCAGCTCTTGGGAGGCTGAACATAGGTGAATCACTGAGTCTGATGTACGTAGTAAGACCCTGTAGACCCCGTAACCCTGTACTAAAATACAAAAGAAGGAGAGGGAGGGAGGGAGGGGGGGAGAGAGCCAGA
>NW_004524654.1:11938344-11943091 GCF_000260255.1 Octodon degus
TACATACACAGTATTCCAGTTATAAAATGCTGGCTCTCTGCTTTTGATCCACATCTCCACCTCTTGTTCAGCTTCATGAACATTGATATGGCTTTGCTTTAGCTATCTTTTCTTTTTTGCTAATACTTCAAATTGAGTCAAAGACTTTCACAAGGAGCTGTATTCCCAAGTGCTTTTACAGAAAAATATTTTGAGGCACTCTTGTACTAGGGTTCCTAGGATGGGCTTGAAATTGTGCTCCTCCTGCCTCAACTTCCCTAAATGCTGGAATTATATACAACTTAGACTTAAAACTTATTAAATCCTTTTGAGATTTAAGTGAGATAAAAGAATTAAAGTGCTTAAGATACTTTTCTGGTATGGACTGAAAGCTCAGTAAGTATAATCTCCATGTGAATTTTACTTGTCTGGGTTTATAAAAGCTAAAGTATGGAATTCACAGATATAGTTGAATTAGAATTCATTGAAGTTCTATCCTCTTTGATCACAAAATATGTAGATATGTTCTAGTAGAAGAAATTTTGGATACTTTAGCTATCTAAACTCAGTATTTTGAATGAGGGTAAACAGAAAGAAGTCACAATTGCTTTGGGAAAATATTTACATTTTTATGTAGATTAAAATATGTCAGTTTCAATTTCTTGATTTTTGCATTACGTAGTATTTATACATGTCTCAAAGTAAGCATATTTTTGACTAGACAGGCAAAGCAATATTTAGCATTCTCTCACTTTATTAGAGACTAGCAGGGTAAGTCCTTCAGAAGAAGTCTTGTTTTTAATATATCAAACTTTTTTTCTAACACTAATTTTTAAACCTTGTAAAACAAATGAATGTTATAACATTTTCAAAAGCATGTAGGATCATACCAAGAGGAATGGTGTGTTGGGTTAAATGGTTACATTGCTTTTTCTTTTGATTTGTGGATCCTCTTGAATAGGGCATTTTATCACTGGGTTGTTGCTGAATAGACCATGAGGAAAGGAATATTTGAGAATTTCAAGGCCAGGTCTGCCTGCTCTTCGAATGTTTATTCTTAGGGATGGTGAACCTCTTGGTAAAAAGGCCTGTTCTTCTGAGACTGTCATGCTTGGGGAAGATCAAAGATCAAACTAGCAATGTGAATGAGCCATATAGGTAGAGAGAGAGACATACAAGTAGCCCTAGATTTTCCAGCAATGCAACCTAAGGGTCAAATAGGTAAGTAAAGAACCCATCTGCTTCTAGTGCCAGTAGACATAAATTAGTGAGGAACTTAGGACAACTAGCCAAACTAAGACTCTCAGCATGACCCAGTGTGAATGTCTCAGCTGTCTTCCCCCCCAAGAAAGTTGAGAACCCAAATATTGAGGAGTAAGGATGAGCCTTTCCACCATCTTATGCAAATTCCTAACTCACATTTATAACATCTTAAATATTGTTTTGTGACTAAATGGAATGATTGTTATACAGCAGTGAATAGCTGGAATAGGAGAAAACAACATATGACTGAGGATCCCCGGTCTCATTTTAGACTGGGCAATTTGCCTTTTCCTTTTTTTTTTTTTCTTTTCTCCCTTTTGATAACTTTTCACTGATAAAACAAGCAACATCAAAATCCCAACTATTTTTTTTAGTAATGTGTGTGTGTGTGTGTGTGTGTGTGTGTGTGTGTGTGTGTTTAGTACAGGGTTTACAGGGTCTAACTACACAGATAGGACTCATAGTGATCTTCCTGTTTTCAGCCTCTCAAGTGCTGCGATTACAGGCACTCACCACCGATCCCAGTCTCAGTTGCTGTTTCAGTGTGCCCCCCAGGGGCGGGACCAACAGAGCATGCCAGGGATCCATCCATGGTCCTTGAGTCTGCCTAAGCAGGTGCTTTAATCAGCTGAGCTATCTGGCCGGCCCTCAAAATCCCAACTATTGCTGGTTTTCTGCCATGTAAGTATTTTCTGTCTTTCTATAATTATCTATTCCCTAAGGGTCACCAAGGACTTTCCCTTGCATCACATGTAGCTTTTCCTTGAAATGGAAAATCAAGTTTGCATATGAAGCAGTCAGGTTTATGCTTTGGTTTTCCTATCTGAAGCTCTTTCTTCACTCTCCCAATAAGGCTGGAAACAAAGAAGCTATTAATATGAGCATCACACTCAGGCTTTTAAATTTTCAATGATGAATTTATAGCTCAACTGTGTACCACAGGAGGAAACAAGTCAGGCACACAGCCACCAAGAGCATGCGGAGCATGTGCACACAACCCCGGAGCACACGTGCTCAGGGCAGTGAACTGTGGGATTCAACAATGGAATTTTCTGTTTCCAATTAAATGTTAGTTTGTTTTAGGGGTACTACTCCCAAAGGAACAATCATTTTTGAGACTCCAAAACTTCTGAATAACTCCATCTATTTTCATTGACTTCTCTAAAATATCATAAAGCCTCAAGGTTAGAATTTATTTTATGAAGGAGCATTTTGTTTTGTTCTATTTTCCTACAAGAAGAAAAAAGTAAACACACATGGTCTTAAGCAGTATTAAGCTGTTTAAAACTGTAACTTACAACTAGTGAACAAATATGGTTTCCTGTATCATGAAGTGTTTACTTATAGGGGATCCTAATTTTAAGTGTTTCCGCTGAGACGCCCCCTGCTTCTACTCCATCATTATTTCCTTTCCATTTGCCTAGTAGCTAAGGATGGCATTTGATTTGGTTTCCCTAAAAACGCATTTTTAAGCCAGTATTGACCACTATCACTTTTTTGAGTAGTATTTGCTTATTAGTTGTGAATCATACATGCTGAGTATTTACTTTGACATTACCACAGGGATTGGTAATTTGTGTGTGTGTGTGTGTGTGTGTGTGTGTGTGTGTGTGTGTATTTAGTACAGGGTCTACAGCATCTACTAAGGAACTTCAAATCAGGTTTCATATATTTTAGTATGCTTCTTAGCTTCTTTCCTAGAAAAGAGACTGAGAAAAGAGGTGCTAGGGATGAATGATCAGCTCTGCTGAAAATAGTATATTATGTTGGATTCACAAGTGTACTGGTTAATACAGTGTGTCAATTTGAGAAGTGTAGAGGCTTAATTAAGTGATTCAGCAAACAGCCATGATACTTAATTTGTAACAACTTCATGCTGTACAAGAGGAAGGCATGGATATTGAGTGAGTTCTACAACCCTAGCCTCAGGATAGCTTGTTTATGACATAAGGAAGGGAGAAGGGCTGGCCAAGAGCCACAGCTGCTACCCTTCCCTTTGCTCTGCACTGTTTTCTGCTGCCATGAACTGCTGCTCTCTGACTTGTGCCATTCTGCCTGGGAGCCAGCCGAGTGGAGAGTAAACCCTCCACAAAATGTGAGCTGAATCGTCCTTTCATTTCTTAACTTTGGGTGTCAGGTATTTTGTCCCAGCAATGAGTAAAAAGCAAATGAGACAAGTATCTGTCATTGTTCATTATCATCCAATCTCTAAAAAAAATTCATGACTTCATGGTTGGCCCTCCCGCAGTCCTTCCCTTCTTTCCTTTTCACTTTCATCCCTCCATCTGTGTAATTATCACATATTGAACAACTATTAAACTAGATACTTAAATATTCTGGGAATTGTTGATGAGATTAAGGTAGACTAAATTATGTTCCTCAGACCTAATTAGCAAAGAAGAAATTTATTAAATGTGCTAAAAGTAAATATTTGGTCTTAACTGATTTTCCAAATTTACTTATAGATATAATACTTCTCTTTTATCCATGAAATAATTAACTTCTTATCAACATTACCTTTCTCAAAAACTATTGAATTTCCATGGTGGCTTAAATAAAATCTGCACTACTTTGAATTTTCAGATCATTACTTTGTCAGAGAAAAATAAATCATGTAAAAAGACTATAGCATAATATTGCCTATTATCAAGAGTATAAATTTGATACAAAAAATGTTCAAATTCCAACTCAATGTGGCTATTAAGATCATTTTGTGCTACGTAAGATGAGTAAGATTTTAAGACTACATATTTTGGCATATGCTTTTAAAATGTGTTTTCATGTTGCATGTGGAAAGATTTGCATGGGGGCTGGTAAGATGGCTCAGTGGTCTAAAGCACCTACTTAGAACAAGCTTAGCAAAGCACAGGGACCGGGGTTCAATCCCCCAGCACCACATGCCAGCCAGCCCCACCTCCTGGTGGGCTGAGCTGGCCGGCCCTCCCCCACAAATAAATAAATAAATTTAAAAAGAAAGAAAAGAAAGAAAGAAAGAAAGAAAGAAAGAAAGAAAGAAAGAAAGAAAGAAAGATTTGCATGGATTAATATAAACAAGATGAGAATATCAATTTAAGTATCAGGTGAACTCTTCATCCTGTGGAGAATTTCTTCTTACAAAGAAAAGTTAAAATTATTACCCTGTTCCCTGAATAGAACTAGGAGGAAGTATGTGTGGAACTGAAAAAAAACACAGAAATGTAAAATGAATAAAGAGATATCTTTTATAAAAGCAGATGTAGCTCATAGTCAGCCTATGGATTTTCATTACTTTTTTAATATTAATTTTATTGAGAAATAGCATTGAGACAGTTTCCAAACAGGTTAGTAGGACAGTTAAAATAATTAATACATTGCATATCATTATCTTTGTAGTAACTATTCATAGTACAAGATGCAGACATATCTTATCTAAACACTATTAGCACAAATCTTTCTTCTTATTGAACTAAGAGAAAGTAGTTGTATATCTATCCTAACTATTTTATATATGTATATACAAAATAGT
>NW_004524654.1:11943191-11947135 GCF_000260255.1 Octodon degus
TACAAAATAGTTATATATATATTTTTTTTTCACCACAAAATGATCCTTCATTTGTATCCCCTTTTTGTTCACTTTTGTCAGAGAAGGGTATTCCATTGCCATTCAAATATTGTAGGTGCGTGAATTCAACAAACTAATCCAATATAGTCCAGTAGTCCATAATAGTAGTGGGTTATCCACAAGACTGGCAATGTCAGAAGTTGTAGATTTGAGCCTTTTACAGTTCAACATATTAATATGGCTTTACTTGTTATACCTCGTTTTTATACTTTTCTGCTGGATGGTTAAGATCAAGATAAAGCAAGACCTATATAACAAAAAATGTAATTTTTGTATCTGACAAGATCAGTCAAATCCCCTCAGGATTTACCCTGAAACTCTGTACATTAGTTTGTAGATCTTTTGCTGTCAGCCATATGGATGAGTCACTGCCCTTGCTTTACTGATTTTCTCTCTGTGAAAGCCTGAGAGAATGTTTTCTCTCCATTTGACTCTCCTTAGGCACACTTACATCATTGATGACTTTCTTCTGTGGCCACATAATCTCCTTGATCAGGAAATTTGGGACACCACTGAGTTACAGGATGTTACAGTACAGGATATCTTATGTTCTGAGTCCTCACTGACCTTGAATGGCTAGGGCCCAAATGTTGTTTATCCTTGCAGCCCTTCTTTTTCCCTAATTTTTTGGCCTGTGAACTTAAGTTGTTAACCCCAGAAGAGAAGTTTAATGTATTTTCAATATTAAGGAAAAGAAATCTAAAACACATAGAGACTAGCAGTGCTTTAGAAATATATATTCCTATGAATAAGAATGTCATTTTCTAGTTCTTCTAATAAGATCAAAGAGTGTCGTAGGGAAGATGTCTGCTTGCACATGGTGTTGTTCTCCACAGAGACCAGGGGGCAGTGCCTCTGCATCCTGCCTATGAAACTCAGAGTACCCTTGGTGCTGGTGTCACTCCATGCAGCCAGCCTCTGTTTCTCCTGAGGGTGCACAACACAGATACCACACATTACTTTCTGTTTAGAGAGATGGCCTCTCCTATTCACTGAAAGCAAGTCTATCTTTCCTATCTTTCATAGCTTCTCATCCACTTGTTAAATACCACAATGAAAGGGCACTGGGCATAGTATGACTTGTCTCTTTGGGTTTTCTTTTTGGTTGTCTTTACCTTGAATTTGACTGGATAACCAATAAGGGCATTCCACAGCCCATCATTACCTTTCTTCTCACTTGTACCCTCAGAACCTTGAATATTGGCCCTTTCTTTCCCTGAGAGGGCTATCTGATCTGTCATATTAGTCAGAGTACCTGCATACTTGTAAGATGAGAACTTAGTAAAGGAAGCAGTGGAGACAAAAAAACCAAATGTAATCATCATTAAGTGAAGAGGTCCTGAAATCAGAAGGAAAGTATGGTCATACCTGTTAGAATCATGAAGGATCAGAAGACTTCATGTCCTTGTTGAAATAATAAAGGAATATATTTTCCTTCTGATTTTAAGACCTCTTATTTAATGATTATTGCATTCTTTTTGAGAGTAGAGCATTATTGCCCACATCTAAGAACAAAGGACTATGAAATGAGACTGCAAAAAAATACTTAATTCAGCTAGGAACTGTGGAATGCAATGAAACTCCTTTATCCTCTACCTCTGCTTTTTAGCACCAACTTTAATTTCATCTTAGTATTAAGCCTGTGAACTGAGGAAAATACAAGTAGAATTATTCACCATCAACATTTACGACAAATTCATTCTTTCATTTACATACGTGCACACACACAACACACACACACACACACACACACACACACACACACACACTTTCTTTGGATCTCAATAGTCTTTTTTTTATTGGACCATCAACCACCATCAATCTATTTGAAAAAGAACATGAGTACCATCTTCCAAAAGCTTTGCCTTTAAAAGCCCTAAAGGAGTTCCTAGCAATCAGTCAGCAAAAATACAACATGAGATACAGGTGCCTGTTTTGTTCTCTTCCTTGGGCTTAGATTGGATATCTTGATCTCATAATCCACTTTACAGAATTTTAAAGATGCTGCTGGAATGGTATCCCTTATTTAAGAGTGCACTATTAGTCATGACTGCTCCCTAAGGGATTTGCTTTTCTGGTTTCCTTGGCCAAAATCTTGGCTGTTAAGTATGAACATTGCTGTTTCATAACACAAATTAAATATAAAAGTAAATTTTGGTCACTCTAGTGCAATATGCTAACACCTCTGTACACTAACTAATTGTTTAGACAGACTCCATGCTTCCCCTGCAATATAATACAGGAAGAGTTTATTTTTAAAACTAAGTGAGACCATGTTGCTTATTTTCACTAAGACTAGAATGGCCTCTAACTCACGACAGTTCTCAGACCTCATCTGCTCCTAACCCTGGCCATATTGCAATGATTAGTCTCTAAATAGTTTCCAGGTGTTCCTCTGTTAGCTGGCGGACCTCAAATGGGATCTCCTTCTTGCTGGCATCTGAGATGGTTACCATTTGGCAGCTGAAAGAACCTTTATATGTCTTCATTCATACATATGCTAAGGTCTCTCTCTGTTCCATAGATCACTCAACTAAATTAGTCTCTTCACCCCTATACCTTTTCTCTGTGATTTGTATTTCTTCATAATATTTATATCTTTTGATATATTGTAATCTAATATATAACAATCTAACATGATATTCTATGATATTTATAACATTGTAATATGATGTAACATATCATATTGTTTGTACTTTAATTCTATTTGGTAATTATCTTTCATTCACAAGCATAGAAAATACACCTATCATGTTCTTTTTATATTCCCAGTACTAAAAGCAGGAACTCCTATGAATCAGTTGCTCAGTGAACACTTGCTAATAAAATGTCTATGAACAAATGGACGTTGCCAATTCTAGCATGCCCAAGATGGACTAAGAAACATATTTAATTGCAAAGAAGTCTTTCCTGTATGGCATCATTCGGGGCCAGTTTACTCACTAATTTATTCCAAGAATGTCACATAATATGTGATCTTTGACTCCCCCAAATCTAAAACCAAATAATTGTAAGCAAAAAATCCAACCTCTTCAGTGCTGAATCTCCTGTTTCACAAGGAAATAGTAAATTTGTTCATACCCGATTTCACAACCTTTTCTATGAATCCCTTCTAGCTTTCTTTGCTAGTCATCTCTCCCTATGCACACACACTGATGTTAGACCTTCTCAGGACTGCAGGTTGAATATGTCTTACAGCTTACATATTCTTTCCACAGAAATTATAGTGAGGGGTAGAGAAATGTTCTTTTTAAGGAGCAGTCTTTCACTCCAAGCACTCACTTTCCCCAAATGAGGAAAATCTAAAATAGGGATTGAAGGATGCAACAGAATCTCAATTTTGCAATTCTGAAAAATTTGGTCCAGAATCTATTTGCTACTTCATCTACCTTTTTTCCCTGAAAATATAGTATTAAAATATTGGCATAATAGTATTTTTCTATAACATTGTAACCACCAAATTACTTCATTTTATGATGAATGAAGTATTTATTTAATCTCTTTTTAATTAGCAAGCATCTTTAATTTTTGGTTAGTAAGCATTCTTCAATTATGACAGAATGCCCATGAATATTCTCAACCGTACTTCTTGTCTCAAGGCTTTTGCACTTTGCTAAAACTGGTAACTACCCTCCCAAGAAGTTAAAATAATTTGTACATTTAACACCCATGGCCAAGAGGGAACATATCTCATTACTTGCGCAGCACTAAGTCATTTCAGTCTTATCAATGGCCAGATGTGGTGACACACATCTTTAATCCCAGCATTCAGGAGGCTGAGGCAGGAGGAACATTGGAAATTTGAGAACAGCCTGAACTACAAAGTGAGTTGAAGGCCAGCCTGACCTACATAGTGAGACCCTTTCTCAAAGAGATGAAAAAAT
>NW_004524654.1:11947235-11953691 GCF_000260255.1 Octodon degus
TATATATATTTATTATCATCTAGCATCCATAAAATCTGTTCAAAACTTTAATTACATTCTGAGAAGATCACACTAAATGACTTGGCAATATGGCAGTATGGGTTTGAGCCCTTGACCAAATGTAGGCTATCTCTGAAAAGCCATCCCAGCTTTTCAGCTATTGGTGCAGGTAACTGAGCCCTCTGTTGTAACTGCATCTAAGTTCAGCTTCTTTTTCTGCTCAAATCTGTAGCTCACATTCCCTCACAAGAGCAACCTGCTATACATCTGCTGAGTCTCTATTTCTCAGAACACCTGGACTATTGGTTCCAAGAGTGGGGTGAAAAAACAGAGCCTACCTGAAGATGTCAGAACTGGAACACCAGTGAATGATGAGGACAACAACACTATGGGAGGAATACAGAGAAGCTCTGGTGCACTCTGGGGATGCAGATGTTAACGTCCCATATATAATGTACTGTTGTAGGAGATCAGGGAAGGAATTAATTGGCAGATGCGATATTTTATGGGCTTGAGAGGTCAGAGGAAGTAGTAACTATAAGGACTACAGAATTCTATGACTGTTAATGAATATGAACTTTCATTTAGAAAAAGATAATGAAATATGAAGAGTGATTAATCACCAACTAAGTGTAAAATATAAAAGCCAAAAGGGCTCCTTCTTAACATAAAAAGGAGGCTTATTTTTTTGCATTCAAGGGATGCAAAAAGATGAAATTATGTACAAGACTTAATTAAAATGGTTCCAAATCCCAGAGAAGGTAGAATTCTCAATCTGCCAAGTTTGTTGTGCTTTGTCCTTGTTCAGGAGGGAAAGAGAACCTCAACTCTGGGGATGGATATCTGAGTTAATGCCTCCAATCTACTGGAACTGCAATCCACCTAAATCTCCTAGTTTGGCAGAAGTGCTCCATTCTTCACCATAAATGCTAGAAGTTTACACTTTCTTAAACAAAATTCAGAAGCTATGTTTTACATGCATCCTATCCCCAGCGGCCTCTCCTGGACACACAATAATAAGCATGAAAGCATATCACACCTCTGGGAGGTTCTCTACTTTCTAGGGGATAAAAGCAATTATACATTGAAAAATATCTGAAGGACCTAACCAACATATTCTGGCAAGATTCAAGAAAATATGTTTTACCTGGATTCTGAAGGCATAGGATCAAGAAGTTCAAAACTTAAGTTGGGCAAAGGAAAGGTAATTGACTTGGACATACAGTACTTGATAAAGAATTTGACCCTCTGGTGCCAATCCTATAAAATGGAGATTTTATGCTAATAGATTAACATTTTGAAACCTAAAATAAAAATAGCAGCGCACATGGAACAGCTAAAAATAATAGAGCTACTATGGTAGATGACAAAAATGGAAACAAAAGACTAGATAAATGTGTATGCTAGAGTAGATATATTGTAAAACCCTGTGTGACTATATTACTTTAAAATATCCCTTCTAACTATATTCCTTGGGGAGGGCTGCAAAGAGGCTAGATGATGTTTACAAACCTGTGCTGGTCTAGGTTAAATCTCTGTCCTCTGATTATAGTCTAGTGATCTCATGATAATCACTTCACAGAAGCAAGAAGTGGCAAATATGTTCAATTCACTGATAATGTATATATGGTGCCCTGAGAGAGTGAGAGAGAAACCTATTAGGTTCAGAGACTTACTGTATTATTGAAGTTTAAAGACATTTGAGTAATCTAGAGGATACTAGGACTTCCCATCCAAGTAAATTACAAAGTATTATACTCTCCAGATACTATTGCTCAGAAGGAAGAAAAATTCCTGCAAACCTCTTGGGAATATGGCACATGTCATTGCACAGTTTGTTAGAATAATTATCTACCAAGTGACATAAAAGGCTTCCAGCTTTGAGGTAGCTCACAGTCAGCAAGGACTGTATAGTTTGTAACTCAACTGGGAGAGACATGTTACTCAGTAGGCCTTGAAAAGCTAGATGTATATGTGATGAGCAAAGTTTTTGTGTAGTATATGACAAGCTATGATAGCAGAGTCACTCTATACACCCTTGTAGTTATGGAGTAAAGTCATAACACCTATAAAAGATACTTATGCATAATTCCTTATACATTATGCTCATGGTTCCTGCCAAAGGGTTTGTCCTTGAGAGATTAGAATATTATGCAGCTAGAACTATCCATCAGGAACTTTTCTCTGAATAATAGCTGTCATATGTTTAGAGAGGCTTAGTACTAACCCACAAGAACATGCAAATTTTGCAACCAGAATTAATTACAAGTAAAGCTAGAGAGAACTTAATAGCAGAGCGCATGAAAGCCTGGCAATTGGTTATATAGTATATGAGCTAGAAGTTTCAGGGGCTGAGTGAGATATGGTATACTTCAGCGAAGACAGCAGTGCCACCAATTTGGGAATAATGTATGAAAATGATGGAATGCCATCTTCCAAGATGTGAGGAAATCAACAACTTTTACATAGTGATGCATCTCTAATAAGCCTGGGACATTTTGATCTTGAATGCATGGGTGGGTGTACTTATTATCACTTCTCAGAACCTATTCAGAAATTTGGCTTTCTTCTTCATATAGCTTTTGGTTTTTCAGTATGTCTGAAGGCTTATTATCAGAAGGAAAAGATGCCTGCCAATGATTGCTGTAAGATTATACAAAACCTAAGTTGCTGTCATCTTGTCACTCCAGACCAAGAAGGAGACAGGCAGCAACAAGGGGAGGGCTTCTGTTGCACGATCAGGACAGAAAAGAATGTTTGTCATTTATAGTGTCCATTGGGTGTCTTCTTATGCTCCTGTGCATCAGAAAATGGGAATGTGCAGCAGTTACACACTAAAAAGATCATGAAGATAGAGGCTCAGGTCCTATGGGAAGGGGATCTGTATCTTTACAGTATTTATACCAGGAAAGGTACTATCTAAGGTTTAGGGGAATTTCAGTAAAAGTACAGAATAACAAGTATCCATTGCATCCCCAGTAATAGTTATAGTAACATGGACAGTAGTTACTACCATTAGTCTTTCTCAAGTCTTTCTAGGTAACACAATATACCAGAATTCTAGAGAAGACACTCCTAGATATGACAAATATATTACACAAGGGCTGAGAAAAATAACAGTGAACATTATGTTTTTAAATGTTTATTATAGTAAAAGACACATGGCTATTAATATCCTTCAAACTACTCCTTCTCATTTACTTTTTACTATTTAATGTTTTAAAGAGAGTACAAAATAGTGCTAAGGCAAAAATTTACAAATGATACAGATTTTTAATTTAAAAAGTAATATGAATTTCACAGTATTTGTTGTAATGCATAGTGTTATGTTCCAACCAGGTATTCATATTACCAGACATTGCATGCAAAATTGGAAGAAATAAATATATAAGAAATTAAGAAAAAAAGGAGAAACAATTGAAAAATGGAGACAAAACCAATTATGTATCATCTGCTCCTTTCCATAGAACAGCAGAAATCCACAGTACAATTGTCCAAACCATTCTGCTTACATACATAGATATATCTCTTTCCCCCATTCCCTCTCCTGTCCTTCTCCTCAATTCATTAACTCTTTAATTTTGAGTAAGTTCCTTCCCTTTTCCCAGTATCTGTTGTACCCTTCAGATTTTATGTTCTTTTTCAGGTTCTCACACTAAAGGGACAACATGATATATGCACATGCAGGTCTGATTTATTTTACTTAAGAGTATGGTCTCTAGTTGCATCATTTACTGACAAAAAACTCAAATTTATCCAATTGTAAGCTGAATAATGCTTCATTATGTAAAAAAAAAAAAAAACACATCTTCTTTATCCATTCTTCAATTGATGGGCATCTGGGTTATTTCCAGAATTTAGCTATGACAAATTGCACTGCCATAAGCATGGGTGTACATACATCACTGTGGTATGATGTTTTCAGTTCTTCTGGAAAAAAACCTAGGAGGGGAATAGCTGGGTTGAATGGGATATCGAATCCTAGCTTCTTAAGGAATTTCTACACTGATTTCCATAGTGGTTGTACTAGTCTGCACTCCTACAAACAGTGGAGAAGGGTTTCTTTTTTCACCATAGTCCTTGCAGAATTTGTTATAGGCTGACTTCTTGATGTTAGCCATTCTTTCTGGGGTGAGATGGACACTCAGTGTTATTCTAATTTGCATTTCTCAAATGACCAATGATTTTGAACATTTTTTCATATATTTATTTGCCTTTGTGTTTCTTCATCTGAAAATTGTGTATTAATCTCAGATGCTCATTTTTGTATTAGGCCTTTGAACTTGGGGCACCTGACTTAAAAATTCTTTATGTTCTAGATAGAAGGCCTCTGTCAGAGGGACAGTTGGATATATATTTTTTCTCAGTTTGAAGGTTTTCTTTTTACTCTGTTAGAGATTTCCGTTGATGCGCAGAAACTTTTCAAAAAGATGAGATCTCAGTTATCAATTTTTTGAAGTATTTTTTGTGCAGTTTTGTTTTTATGTACTCTCTACTTGTCATTAAGGTTTCTACCTACCTTTTCCTCCAGAAGATTTAGTATTTCTATTTTAATATTTAAATTTTCGATCTATTTGGTTGTAGTTTAGTGCACAGTGATAGGCATGAATCTATGTTAAGCCTTTGGCATGTGAAAAGCCAGTTTTTCCAGCACCATTTATTAACAAATTCTCCCTCATTTCAAAAACACTCATCACATTGTTCTTGTCATTTCTGAAGCATTCTTTAAGTCTTCTTTCATGAATATCTTTACAAACAACAATTGGACAAAAAAGGAGTGAATAAATTATTATTATAGGTGTTTGTTTCTCAGAGAGTCAACTGAAGAGAACTGGGGCAGAATCTCTGTAGTAAGGTAAGTTTACTGTAACCAATCACCTGTTATGACAGCAGAGAACTCAGAGCACTGTGAACAAAATTATAAATATATGTGTAACACATATTGAAATATGGCACCCTTTCTCTTGTGTAAGAAACTGAAAGCATAGATGAAGATGACAATAGATAATAGATATTGAGAAGTAGGAAGAAAATGTTGGAATAGGAAAGAACTAAGGAGGGAGAGAGAGAAGGGAAAGGAAGACAAAAGAAAAAAGAATAGAATGTGTCTCGGTTACTCTTTCTTATTGCTGGGACAACTACCTGACACTCAAAATCATGGAAGGAAAGGTTTATATAGCTCACAGTTACTGAAGGTTTCAGTCCATACTGAGCTGGCTGCAAATCAGAGTAGCACAAGGCAGAAAACAATCTTTCATGGTAGAGGCAAAGAGCAGAGAGCTAAGGGAGGGCCAGCAGCTCAGACATCCCTCTTTACATTGTAATGAAATTAGCTGGTCCAGGGCAGGTGCAGCAACCACACCCACAATAATCAATTATAAACTTCAGAAGTCACCACATGACTTCATGAGGCTTTGAGGGGGGGGCAACTAGACACAAACCACAACAGAATGGAAAAATGGAAGCACAAGTTTTGTAAATAAGAAGGGAAACAAGGGGAAGGAAGAGGAGGGGAATGGGAAAAAGAAGATATATCCATACAGGAACAAATTCTGTATGGTGAAAGTGAGCATAATGTGTATAAAAAGTACACAAAAATTAACTTTAGAAAGTAAAATAAATAAGTAGATTTTTTTCTATCTCAATATAAACCTATGTGTATTACATAAATATGACCATTTTCTTTGAAGGAAAAACTACTAATGAATAATTTACTGATGTGGAAACTACTTTTATTCTCCTGAGCAATTATATCATGACTTTTCCCCATCATTTAAAAATTTCACACAAAAAAATCATGGATAGGTAAAACATTGAAGTACTATGTTTAAGAGATGTGTGCATGCCTATTGCTGCATTTTCACAGGGACCAGATCATGGAGTCAACATCATGTCTGTCAGTGGACGGATAAGTAACGTATGGTATGCATGTACAAAGGAATACTATTCAGCCCTAAAAAGAAAGTGCTACAATTTGTGACAATATGAATGAACCCAGCACACAGCATTAAAGGAAATAACTCAAGCACAGAACACAAATACTACATGGAAATGTGGAATCTTTATGAAGTAGAAAGGTTCCCGGAGACTGGGAAAGGCCTTTGAGAAGATGTTACATAAATGATACAAAATTTGTGATAGATAAATAAGTTCAATTATTTTAGCATAAATGCTGACCATGTTTAATACTGTATTATATTATTGAAAATCTAGGGGCCAGGGAGATGGCTCAGTGAAATAAGTGCTTCCCTGGCAAGCACTAGGGCCTGAGTTCAATCCCCGGTTTTACAAAAAAAAAAAAAAAAAAAAAAAGAAGAAAGAAAGAAAGAAAGAAAGAAAGAAAGAAAGAAAGAAAGAAAGGAAGAAAGAAAGAAAGAAAATCTGTAAGAGTAGATTTTGTGTTCTCATCACAAAAAATAAATATGAATTAACATATATTGGAACTAGCTTAATCTA
>NW_004524654.1:11953791-11954349 GCF_000260255.1 Octodon degus
AGCACTGTCCTCTGCCCTTTGTTGTAGATCTTTGCTGTAGTTATAACCTTCACACGTACTGAAGTTCAGGTGGAGCTCTACAGAGGTTGGACTTACCCAGTTGCGTCTGTCTTAGTTTTGGCTGCTGTGCTCAGCTCCTTTCCGCTGCGGACCTGGGCTAGGACTGGGTCTGGGCATTCCCGGAAGTCTGCAGAAATTCCTACTCAGCGGGATTGGTGGGGAGGTAGGGTGGAGTGGTGGGGGGCGGCCCGAGGGTGTGGGAGAGGGTCTGGCCCACGCTGCGCCTGAGCTGGGACTGGTCCCGCTAGCACAGGTTAGGAGGAAGCTCTCCACACATTCACAGGACCTGGGCTAGGACTGGGTCTGGTGTTCCCGTATGTCGGCAGAAATTCCTACTGGGCGAGAGGGTTGGGGATGTAGGGCAGAGTGGTGGGGGGTGGCCCGAGGGGGTGGGAGAGGGTCCGGCCCACGCTGCGCCTGGGCTGGGACTGGTCCCGCAGGCAGAGGTTAGCAGGAAGCCCTCCACACACTCACCAGACCTGGGCTAGGACTGGGTCT
>NW_004524654.1:11954702-11972287 GCF_000260255.1 Octodon degus
ATTTATCATAGAAGCTGGTAAATAAATTTCATATAAATAATACAAATAACAGAAATCACAATTTGAGATGACCTGTGAAAAAGCTGACATTTTGTAGCAAGTCAGAGAAGGCATGTATTTTTTAGAGTAAAAATAACTCCCTGCAAACAAGAACTGTAAGCCAACATCCTTGAAACACCATTTTACCCTGTGAATGATAACAATGTTAGCTGTAGTTTTTCTGAATAAGAGGGTTCTATATGATGCATTTGGGGCAATAGACTGATGGTAGAAACAATCCTTCCACTGATGTACCCTGGAATCCTTACTTGGCCAGAAGCACAAATGTCAGTGTAATCTTACGTGGAGCAAGCACAATTCAGGGAATGTAATCACAAAACAGCTTTGTATTAGCTTTTTCTCTCCATTTAAATTTGTCTCTAGGGTGCTTCTTTCTCTGTTCCTGGCAGGGTCCATGACATTTCTCCTTACTCAAATAATGAAATATCCTTTTTTTTTTTTTTTTTTTTTTTTTTTTTTTTAACTTCCTACCAGGTTTTTTTGCGGAACTGGGGATTGAACTCAGGCCCTTGCACTTGCCAGGGAAGCGCTCATTCCACTGAACCATCTCCCTGGCCCCAATGAAATATTCTATAGTTCAGTTAAATCACACTAAAATTTCTGTTCTGTAATTTGTGAGATTGATGCCAACTAATACATAATCTCCAAAATTCTCTGAAAAATTTTCTTTCCTATGTTTGGATTGTTTCTGAACAGTAATTCAAGCTTAACATTTCAACAATTTTTGTATTAATGTAGTAAGTTAAGATAATAAGTAATTTGATTTTTGATTAAATTAGTCAATTTCTAAACTGCAGCCTTCTAATCTTTTTGAAGATTAATGAGAATATTTGTATGTAGTGCTTAGGACATGACCTGTCACATGGGAGCCATATTATTTATTGTGCATTGAATCACTTTGTTTGAAAATTAGAAAATACACATTTATGTATAGTCTCTTAAAATGTGTGATGCTTGTAATTAGCAATGTACCCTAATATTTTAGAATAGTGCCTAGTGACTTGAGTATTTGCTGAAATGTGTGCTCTCTTATACAAATTTGGATGCTTTTAGTGTTTTATTCACTCTGCTATCATTCTTCCTTTTCTATATTCTGACTTCATCTGAAGAGGAAAAAAATGAAGTTTCTTAACATGCTCTGATATGTATGTCCTTTCATAACATTGCTTTTTACAGGAAAAATGTCTTTTGGTGATAGAAATAGAGTGGTGTGAAGAGGGTAACAGTAAATCTGCCCAAAGCCACTTTCCAACTGTAAGTCATCATTGTAGGGGACTAACTTTCTGCTCATGGTGACACTTTACCCAGTGAAGTGACCAAAAGATTGGAAGTGATTCTACAGTATCAGTCTCCTTGGCATGATTCATTTCTGCTTTCATCTAAGTGAGAGGAAGGTTAGTTTCTGATTCTGAGAATCTAAAGATGGCGGTCCCACCACCACAAACTCTAGACATTACCGTATCTCCCACATTGTCAGGTTTTTCTCAATATAAAATATTTTCTTGAATATAAAATATCTCATTCTACTTTATTTGTATTAAAGTCACGGTCATATTCTAATAGTTTTATAATCTTCCTAAGATGCTTGCTCTTTTGTTTAAAGATACAAACTATTCATGTGGGTTTTTTTTTTTTTTTTTAAGTTTTCATTTAGCTTTCCAAAGAGCATGTTTTGACTTTAAGTGCACAGCTTTGATAAACTCAGATACATTGTATGTAAGATATTTAACATCTAGTTTTAAGTTTTGAAGCTATATAATTCAGGCATTTTTTAAAAAACATAGCTTTATTTTCTTCTTCAGGAACTCATTTTCCAGCATATACAATTTATTTCCTTTGTTAACGTGTGTGTGTGTTTTTTTTTTTTTTTTTTTTTTTTTTTTTTTTTTTTTTTTTTTGCAGAGAGAACATTTATTCTTGAACTTGTTGGGGGTGGCACAGTGGAAGCCTTCAGGAGTGCAGGGCTCGCCACTTTCCAGGGGACCGCAATTCGGGAAGTATTTCACCCCACAGCCATCAGGGATGAGGCGCTTCTTGGCCACCGTGTCTTCAAATTCATCTGCATTGATCTTGGTGAAGCCCCACGTTTTGGAGATATGGATCTTCTGGCGACCAGGGAACTTAAACTTGGCCCTGCGAAGGGCCTTGATCACACGATCCTTGCTCTGCAGCTTGGTGTGGATAGACGTGATGACCTGTCTAATATGATCCCTTGCCATTGTGCCCAGGGGCTTCCCAAAGGCACCCCCCCCCGTGCCAGCCTGGAGCCTGTCAGCCCCAGCACGGGACATCTTATTGATGCGGATGACATGGAAAGGGTGGAGCTGCACCCTGACATGGAAGCCGTCTTTGCCACAGCTTTTTACCATGTACTCATTGGGGCAAATCTGGGCGGCTTCCAGGGCTTCCGAGGAGAGCTGCGCATACTCATGGGACACCATGTGGCCACAGAGTGGGAACTCATCCACTTGCTTTCTTCCATCTCAGGTCAAAGATGCGGATCTTGACATCAGATCAGGTACACCACAGCAGAAGTGGGACTTTGGGTACTGCTTGTTCTTACAATACCCGTAACACCAGGCGGGACGACGTCCCATGGCGACACCAAGAGTCTTCAAAAGCGCGCCGAAGGAAAACAAGGTTAAAAAGTATTTGTATCTCATGTTTTTAATTTAAAATTGTTTCCTTTCATTTTCTACTTTTCTTAAAACATTAACTACTGTGTTTGTTAACTCATGTGTTGTTTCTGATTTAATTTAATTTCTGATTTACTTTTTGCTGCTAATTATTTCCTGAGTTATGTCTCCTAATTTCAGAGCTTTCTAATCATGGTTTATGTTGTTCTTTGATCATTTTCTTAATGCCTTAACTTGATTTGAAATCCTAGTAGGTTATAGTTTAATCTCTTTTGTGGATGTGTCTTATGATGCCTGCGATATTTTTAGGAATGTTCCTTTGATTCCTATTTGTTTTATTCATATAATTGAACATAGTTTAACCGCTTTGCCTTTGTGTAGCTGAATTTCATGTGACTTTAATTTTACTGTACTTTCAGAGCAGGTGTGCTTGAAGAAAATCTCTTTTTATATTACATTTAGTTTTTAAAAATATTTCATACATCTATTGAGATTATTGACTATTCTCTAGAACCCTATCCCTATCAACTTGTATCTGGAAGTTCTCTGCTTTCAAAAGAAATTGTATATATTTGAGTTTTCTATCATAATTTTAAGGAATACCTACAGATACTAAAATAATTATTGGAATGAATGAGATAAATATGTCCATTTCAGATCAGCCAAATGTATTTAACAAATAATATTATTTGCCATATAATATAATTTTATTAGCCTGAATGCTGCTCAAACTTTAGTTGCAAGGTTGCAGTGGATTGGTCTGTCATATTCATAATATAATGCTATCCCTTGGACAAGCCTGCTTTGGGTTAGGCGATAACTCCTTAGGAACTGCAGTTCTCTAGCTGTCCCACCAAATATACAGAGAATACCTGTCAGTTATTTGGAGCTATTGTTTTCAGGTTTACTAAATATTTGTCTTCTTTCTGTCTTTTCATTCATGGATAGTGACTCTAAGAAGACTGGGTGGTGTTCAATATTTTGTCCCTACCTGCTAGTTTTTGATGATGGCTGCAGACATCTCACCAAGTTTTATCACACATGTAATCCATGGGCTTTGGTTTATACTATCTAGTTCCTCAGTTTATTTTGATGTGGAGAGCTATAGAAGTTCAAAATCATGCTGCACTACCATTACTATTATTTTTTAAAATTTGGTTGACTCCTAAACTTTTTCTATTCATACATATTTACAATACATGACATTAATATTCATCTTACAAATGTAGATAACTGCATATAAGTTATTTTTATTATTGTTATGCTCCTTTCCATCCCCACACACATCTCTCCCTGTCTCTACATGTCCTTTCTCCATTTTCATTTTCATGGTTAATGTTATTAGTTTTAGTCTACAGTTATGACATATAATGCTTATGTTCATTGTGGATATTTTGCGCATGAGCATGATATATTTTAATCTAAAATCTACTAGCTTTTAGCAGTGGCAGTATTGCTGCCAATGAGGTTTATCTGAGGCATGATTATTGCTAATTACAATATACTAGAATTTTTCTTATATGTATCCATAAAACATGTTCCACAGTCAATATATTCTAAATGATATTTTCCAAATAATGTATAATTGTTATCTAAATTTTAAAGTTCATTTTTTTGTTTTTAATCTCAAAATACCCAAAATCATTCAGATACAATTTTTTTTAAAGTTCTCACAATGCATTTACTAAAGAAATCTTTCATGTTGAAAAATCTAAAGGAACTATCTACATATTTAACTGACTTTTTCACTTTTGTATCGCACATACACATGCAGCATATTATAGGTGTCATTTTTGAATGACGTCACATATTTGTAAAAAATAAATAATCAACAGGCTATTTGAATAGACTTAAAGCATTGTAACTGAGAGAATAAATGCATAAACTTTACCTGATTTGCCTTTTTCTTTGAATTTTGAGCCTAATATATGTGTAGATACAGCTGTCTTATTTGACACTGTAGTTTTTCAGGGAAGCTGTCATCAACTCCTATTAGTTACAATGGGCCTCTAATGAATGTATATCTGAGACAATTGCCTTATTTTCAAATGGTAGAGCAGTTGCAAATGGGTTTTGATGATCCCTTCTAGTGAATATAATCTTGTAGTTGTGCTGGTAAAAATAAAAAGGAAATTAGAGTTTGATAGCCCTTTTTATCCTGAAGTATCTGCCAAGTGAGTAACATAACATTGTAGATCAAATTGTTTTCTTTGCTTTGCTCAGATAATGTTACTTACAGGTTTTGTGTAGTTTATCTCTGTGTAAGAAATTCGTTTTTAAAAGAAATGTTCTACTTTATTGTGTTATTTATAATACGTTGTCATATTTATGTATTAAAAGCTGTATACACTTATGATAACTTATTTATACTTTGTTTCTTCTTAGATGACAATAGTAGGTAATTCCCTTTTTGTATAGAAAAAATGACATATCTACTTATAGAAATTTGAGTCATTTTAGGTGAAGTTCTATTCAAATTGAAATAGGTAAAAAGTAAGGAAACAAAATATACTAACTATGTATTTTGGTATTCCCATTACTCGAAGTATTCCATTGTTTCATCAACAAGATCATAACCTTTTTAAAATATCTTAACTAGAAAATTTTTGTGGCTAGCCAATTTCAGGAGATAATTTATACACTGACATTTTCTTTTTTCTCAAAGGTTGATTTCTTAAGTCCTAGTGTGTTTTTAAGGTTTAGCTAATTGTAAATGGGATTGTTTCCTGGAGCGGGTCCTGGGTATAACTAAGCTTATATATCACAACCTTCTTAGTTCAGTCCAGCCTCAAAACCTCTGTAGGTGATCTGCAACAAATTACCTACCTTCCAAGTTTTCAAGTTTTTTTTTGTATGAAAGAAGCATAAAATATCATGCAATAATACCTCATGTATGCTTCTGTTCATAAATAAATTGGTTCATGGACAGAAGCACTGAGCAAAATGTTGCTTCATTTTCTGAGCTCTGTATTGATTGGCAAAGAGGACCATGGTCATCTTTCTGCTCTGACATGTGGCCATGGTTTCTGTTTAGTTGAGATCAGTCACAGACAGACCTGTATGCACCTGCTTTAAAGCTTTTTTGTGTGCTTTTTAACACATTTATGTTATTATTTAATTCAGCATGGCTCCAAACAAAGCACAGAGCAAGCATTGTGTTAGAAAGAAAGAGCAGAGTGGTAATGAAGACAACCAAAATGTGCAAAGCAATGATAAAAATAGTAAGAAAATTTAGAGCAAGATTAGTAAGAAGATCCTGATGAACATAATCATTGAATTGAAGAAGGAAAATGTAGAGAAGCATGAGCATGGTTTCACCTTTCTGATCTGTCCTTGGAGTACAAGATGGTGTCAACTACGTTGAAAAACAAAGATGCCAGGATAGGAGCTGATATGGCAAAAGGGGCAATGATGTCAACCAAGCAGAGAACACAAGTGCTCAAAGGGGTGGAAAACCTTTTGTTAGTGTGGTTGAATGAGAAATAGCTGGAAGCTATGATCTGATCTGACAAAAAGCCAGGAAATTGTGCAGTGTTATTTCAACAAATCCCTGCTACACTAGCAAAAAGTGATGAATTTAAATTCAGTAGAGGTTTGATAATTTCTACAAAAGAAGTGACACCCACAGTGAGATAAGACATGGTGAGGCTTCCTGCTTCTAATTCAAACAAAGCCACTGCAGCGACCTACAAGAAAGAATTCACAAAATTCAGCAGGGGAGAAGGATACATCACCTAGCAAGTTCTCAGCTGTGATGAAGTAAAGCTCTTCTGGAAGAAGACTGAAAGAATCTATATCACACAGGAGGAAAAGACACTGCTGAGGCACAAGCCTATGAAGAGCAGAATGACTTTTCAGTGTATGTAAACTAAAGGACCAATATGACTATTAAGGTCTACTACATTCAAGGAATAGAATATGAACAAGGACAGACTGCCTGTCATGTGAAAGGCCAATGCAAATCTTGGTCCCAAAGCAACTGTTCATGGAATGGCTGGAGGTGTTCATACCCACCATTAAAGGATATCTTTCTGTCAACCAACTCTTCAAAAGTGTCTTTTTCTGATGATCAAAGGCCCAAAACATTTCCTTAGTGTATTATTTGGATACTGAGTATAACTTCATAAAAGTCAAATTCCTTCCCCCAACATGACACCTCTTGCCCTTAAATCAGCAAGTGATCTGAAACTTCAAGAAGGTGTATGCAAAGACACCTCTCATCATGTGTTTTAATGTCACTAAACAGAAATCTTTGATTCTGAAAGAGTTCTGGAAGAAATATTTCAATGTTCTCCCCTGCATCAATTTCACTATGATGTATCAGATGTTAAATTCACCTTGGAGGAATCTATGACTGGAATATGCCACCAAACCTGACTTTGAAAGATCTGATGCACAGGTAGTGGAGGATATTTGTGTCCATGGGAAACAATATGGGCTTGAATGTCAGTGATGCAGACCTAGGGGAGCTTGTTGAGGACCATAAAAAGGATCTGACAACAGACAAATATGTTAACTTGAGTGAACAACAGAAATTGTTTGCTGACAATCATTTATCTGAAGAAGAGGAAGACAGGAAGGAGGTTATCAATGATGTGACAAAATCTATTATGGAAAAAATGAGTACCAGGATTTCTTTTATAAGTATCACCTTAATATAACTGTAATGAACAAGGTGTTATATGAGCATGATAATGTAGTCTCTTACTTACTTCTCTTACTTCTGAACATGATAATGAGGGTTATGCAGCACAAGAGAAAAACAAGTGACATTAGACTGATTTTTCTTCAAAACTGACCATGAATCTGAAAGACAAAGAAGAAAGGAAGCCCCGAAGATCTCCCCAATGTCCTTATGAAGGGGACTCTTCCTCCTCTAAACAATAACGTCTTTCCCACCCACCTTTCTGACTTCCATGCCAGAAATCACTACAAACAGAGTTAGTATCCTCTGTCTTCATATTGTACTGTACTCTACTTTGCTTCATATTTTTGTAGTTAAAAATATATATAGTTCAGTAGGGATTAACTGTATTTCCATTGAAACCTATGGGGAAATTTGATTTGGTTCATGACCACTTTCATGCAGAAACAGAATCGTGAAACATGATTCATGAACAGAGGCACCACTATATACACAATGAAATTTATAGGGATTTTTGGTTTGTCTGTTTTGTTTTTGCTGTCAGGAATTGAACTCAGGACCTCATGCTTATCAGGCAGACACTGTGCCACTGAGCTATGTACCTGGCCACTGAGATTTCTAGTTTTAATATTTGACATGTTACATATTAAAGACATTTTAGAAATGCACCTATTCCTTTGTTATATGCAAAATAATATATATGCTAAAACAAATTAAGGAAAAGTGATTTGAGAATGTCCCTGATGACTTCAGGAAACTCTCACTCCTCTTAGAAGGCTGAACAGTTTAAGTTTTTTGAGTAAATTTAAAAATTTCATACAGAAAGCAAAGATGCCAGAACCTCATGACCAATAACAAAACCCATCATTCTCTTGTATCCATATCTCCATATGACTAGATTGAAATTAAACAGAATTAATTACTGACAACATATTTGTTTGAATTAATTAAAATTTATTTCTCATATTCACTACATCTACTTAGAATATATTAATTAAAATTTTATTTCTCACATTTGTTATGTCTGCTTAGAATATATATTATTGTGATTAATTTAAACATCACCAATGCCTATATAAGAAGGCTGCATGTAGTTTTTTTTGTTGTTGTTGGTTAATATTTGAAAGTAAAGTAATTCTTTTTTTTTTTTTAAAGAAACAGATCACTTTTATTTATTTATTTTGTGTGTGTGTGGCCAGCTCAGCCCACCAGGGGGCGGGGCTGGCTGGCATATGGTGCTGGGGGATTGAACCGCTGTCCCTGTGCTTTGCTAAGCTTGTTCTAAGTAGCTGCTTTAGACTACTGAGCCATCTCACCAGCCCCAGTAAAGTAATTCTTATGTAAATAAACAATTTGGTATTTTTGCTTTAAGGGAACCCTTAGAATTGGAAAATGTAAACTTACAGAAAGCAGGATATTTAGACACAAAGATTCACTGGGTAGGATAGACTACACTGGCATTATGCTAATTAGAGACTTGAAACGTTGACATCTGTGCGGTTTAGTGAGACACAATACAGCTTCAAGGTTGCTGTCCTTTTGTTTATTTAAAATGTTATCCTTGAAATAACAATGTTATAAATATTAATACAAATACTAAGAGCTTGGCAAGTGGATTCCAGGAAGACTAATGACTTCCAGTTAAATATCAAGTCATTATTCTAACAGACCTTTTACTAGGCAGAAAAGATGGAACAATGCTGTAAGTATTAAGGTGTTAACAGTCATTCAGTCAAGACAAAAGTTACATCAGCTAGTTATTGGACTTGAATAGACTGATTGTTTCTAAATGAATTAAGCAACTTTTGATTATCATTACATAATACTCAACCCTGGTCAAACTTTTAAAAAAAACTCTAATTGGATGTCTTTCCAAATGGTGTGAGAGTGCACACACACACACACACACACACACACACACACACCCTTACAAAATTATTTGTGTAAACCAGTATCTCATGTCTGTTTACCCTTAGGTAGTGTGATGCATACCCATAAAAACACATCTGAAAAGCACAGCAATGAACAATAAAATTCAGATGCCTAAGAGTAGAAAGAAGGGGCCAGCCAGATGTCTCAGTGGATTAAAGTGCCTGTTTAGGCAGAGTGCAGTGGCCAGGGTTCCACCCCCGTGTGTTGTGTCTGCCTGCCCTGTGACTGAGACCGGGCATGGTGGACTTAATCCGAGCACTAGAGAGGCTGAGACCAGGAGGATCACTACGAGTCCAATCTATGTAGCGAGACGCTATAGACCCTGTAGACCCTGTAGACCTTGTCCTAAGTACATTAGAAAAAGAGAGTAGAAAGAGAAAAATGCCAATTTGTTCTCCATTCACCAAAGCTACACTATACTGTTGTATGTCATTGGTGTTGCGTCATGAACACAAGTTTATGTAAAGCAAATAATGGAAGTTGTCTAGTTAAAACGCACACAAAGGTCTTAAGACTTGTGCATACAGCTGGGAGGAGACAGAAGGAGGTGGTGGCACAACAGCAAAAGAGTCACTCACAGTGATGACGTGCTACAAAATGTGTGGTATGATGACATCTTAGTTACTTTTCTCTCCCTGCTGGGCCAAAATACCCAACACTCAAAGTTATGGAAGGAAAGGTTTATTTAGCTCACTTTGAATGGAGGCTGACTCAAAGGCAGAGTGGCACATGGCAGAGGGCAGCCCTTTATGGCTGTGGCAAACAGGAAAGAACAAAGGAAGGAGCCACTGCTCTGGCAGCCAGTGTGCCTCTTTTCCCTCCTTACATTTATATGCAGATTATCCCCCAGGGCAGGTGCAGCCCTCAGATCCATAATCCCAGCACTGGATCATGAGTTAATCACAAACTCTAGAAGCCTGCCCCACTTACTGCATGAGGCTTTCAGCGGACAGCGAGACACAAACTGCGACAGTCATTGACCTCTGTATGAGCAAATAAATACTAGGATGTTTGCAACTTTCTTTTGTTTTAGACCATCAGTGTCATTCAAACTGAATTGAACCAATTTTAATATTTAAAGTGATATAATTGTCATTCTATGTTAATTGTGTCAAATTGAATGTTGAGATGGTAAGACTGAACAAACCATCATGCTTCCAGTTTTCTCCCTAAATCCTTTTCACATGAACTGGTATTGGCTAAAATAATGTAGAACAGGTTAAGCCTGAAAGTCTATGTCAATCTAGGAATATTTTCTTTTATTGAAATTTGTGTTGTAAATATTATCTACCACTAATGAGTTTAATCTAAAATTCCATAGATAGAGTATCAATTTAGTCTCATTATTGAGATAATAATTAATGGGACATACTTTTGCCTGGCAAACAAAACAAAACTAGATAAAATTATTAATCTAATAAAAATTTTTATTTTATATTAGATTTTGTAAGATTAACAGACATAAAAATGTTCAATATGATGGACAGTAATGAGTTTCTATGTGAATGTCTAGGGATGAATACAACAGCATGTGAGATTAACCATGTTCAAAGTTTTTGTAATATGGGAACTCTCAACAGTTCTATCTGAGTATCACTCTGATTTCAACTGTACTCATATTTTAGGCCATATGTTTGTGTGATTAAACTTTTTTTTTTTTGCAGTACCAGGGATTGAACTCAGGACCCTGCACTTGCCAAGCAAGTGCTTATTCTACTGTGCTATCTCCCTGATATAAACTTATTTGGTATAGGATGTACAACTTACTTTACAAATGTGTTAATGAAATGCTAAATTCCAGGGTCATTTATTTCTTTGTTTAAAATTTGTATACAGTAAAAAAAGTAGAATAAAACTGTAGCCTATTCAAGCAGACGCATTCATTTCCATAGAGGTCCTTCTTTGAAATCAACCAAATCAAGCAAGACGAAACTCTCTGTAGCCAACAAAATATACAGTGAGTGTCTCTGCTTCTTGTCAAGTACCTTAGATCTGCATGTGAGGATGGCCAAAAGCCCTGTTCACAGACTTCAAGAAGGAAAAAAAAACACCATGAATAAAAATATTATAAATAATTGCCCATTTCTACAGCAAAATTCAAACTTCTCTCTTGAAATGTAAACCAACTCAAATAACAACCTTGGGGAATGTCCTAGTTTAGGAATAATTAATGGCCCTGTACTTTACTCACTGTTTATTATGTACAGTCAAATAGGGAACAGAAATGTTAAAAGCTCAAAGGCTAAAGTTGCATTGAAATATATGCAGTGGATTTATATGTGTTTGGTTTTGGTTTGAGAAAGTGTTAATTTTAACTTCACATATTGTTTTTGTTTTGAGAACAAAGAAGAATACATTTGCTAATCATGTGGGAGTTGAAACCACTTTTAAAGAAAAAGCTTATGCCATGACAAATCTAATGAGATATCTTTCATTTAATATACTCAAATGACTGAGTTAGTTTCACATTGCAAGCTTCAAGGTGGGCAGGTAATAAAATATCTTTATCACTAATGGGACGACAACAACAACATAGCTCCACAATATAGAGTTATGTTCAAATATTCTAAAGTGTTGTAGTTTAAACAGTATGCTAGAAAATATTGTGCAATAAAAGATTAGTATTGTTACTTCAATAGTTGATGATAGCAATTGACTAGTGAAATGATTTTCCCAGACTGTGCTTTACTGAATGCAATTTCAGTAATATAGAATTGTATATTCTAAGAAATATGGGAAAATGTAGGAAATTGTTGCATAGACTGCTTTGACTCAAGTAGACATTGTGATGAAGTATAATCTCCTCAAGTAAACAGTTATTATGTTAGGAATGGAGAAGCAATCACACAATTTAAGTGTTTTGCTTTTGAAGCTCCACTCATATTTTCCAGCCCTGATTTTTCCAGGGCTGATGCATTCCTGCTGGTCCCCACTTTATGGAAACAGGCAAAAGGCCAGAATATGCAGAATGAGAATTTGTGTGTACAATAGTGCTTTATTTCAGAGATCAGTTAAATGTTCTTAGGCCTAATTTGTTTACTTTGACCCAAAGGACTACCAATGGACACTGATTCCAGGTGATACTTCTCTGGCGACTGAAAATGTTTCTGTGACTTAAATCATGCTGTGCAACAGATATTAGCTCAGAAATTGCTTAATTGAAATATTCAAGGAAAGAAAATTAGAATGCATTTGTTAAATTTTCCAATACCCTTCTGGATGCTTGTGAAACAGGCAAAATTCCCTTCCCCAAATTTGGATCCAATGTTTCCTTCCGCAGGCCTCAGTTCTCTGACAGTCCTTCAAGTGCACATTGAATTGCTCTCAAGATTTACTTACACTGAGAGTTAAAAATGATCATAAAATTATCTGTTTTTAAAAATCTGATGAGATATCTTATGTCTCCCACACAATAGGTTTTTCTTTTTATTCTGTCTTAGTGTGCAACAAATATGCAAATAAATGGGTTTCGTTTTGGTATATTTGTACATGTACATAACATGCTTTGACCATTTTCACATCATTTTTTCTCTTGCTATATCCTCCCTCCCTTTAATATTACATTTTTGGCCTCTCCAAACATATAATATATTTTGATCACATCCACTCCATCATTTATCCATCTTTATAGCCGCCCACTATTCCTTTCCTGTTGTCTAACAATAGCCTTTCTTCTAATTTCTTGTCATCTTTTTGTAGATTCCATACAGCAGAAATAATATACAGGATTTATTTTTCTGAATCTAACTTACCTATTTCACTCAATATGATGATCTCTGATCCACTGATTTTCTTTGCAAATGACAAAATTTTGCTTTTGTTCATGGCACAATGATATTCGATTATATACTTACACATGGCACATTTTCTTTATCTGTTCATCTGTTGATGGCCCTGTTGTTGGTTCTATACATGGCTATTGTGAATTTTGCTATAGCAAACATGGATGTGCAAGTATCCCTATCATATGCTGACTTTAATTCCTTCAGATAAATTCCAATGAGTGATACAATTGTCAAATGGTAGTTCCTAATTTTACTTTTTTAAGAATATATTTGTTTGTTACAGGGTCTCACTATGCAGCTCACACACATAATGATCCTCCTGCTTTCAGCCTCCCAAGCACTGGGGTTATAGGCATGCACCACCATGTCCAGACTCCATGGCCAGCTCACCATGCCCTGGGTGCAGGGTTGTGCTAGGGATCAAACCATGGTCCCTGTGCTTGCCTAAGCTTGCCTAAGCAGGCGCTTTAGTCTGCTGAGCTATCTCTCCAGTCCCTATTTTTACTTTTGGAGGAATTGCTATGTTAATTTCCATACTGGTTATCAGCAGGATAGATGTGTTCTTTTTCCAACATCCTTACTAATATTTATTGATATATACTTTTTTGGGGGAAAGGTCTACAGGGTGCTCAGGGTCTCACTACTAGATCAGACTCATAGTCATCTAGCTATTTACAGCCTCCTAAGAGCTGGGATTACAGGTATGTGCCACCATGCCCAGTCTCAATTGCCTCTCAGTGCATCCCGGGGATGGGGCCGCCATGACAGACCTAGGGATAGAACTCTCAGACCCTGCACCTGCTTGCAGGCATGTTAACTTGCTGAGCTATTTGGCCAGCCCTGGTTTCTATATTCTTGATGATCACTTTTTCTGACTTGATGGAGAAGGAATCTCAAAGATTTTTACTACATAGCTAAAACTATTAAATATATTTTTCATATATAATTGGCCATTTTTATTTCTCTTTAGAACTGTCTTGTCAGTCTATTTGCTCATTTACTAGCTGGATTTTCAATTATCTTTTTTTGCATATTGAGTTTTTTCAGTTCTTTATATATTCTAAATTTTAATCCTCTGTCAGAAGAGTAGCTGGACGAGAGACAGTTTCAATCTTATACAAGTAACTATCTAGTTTTTTCATTTTTTTTTGCTTACAAAAATATTTTAATAAGCATATTCAGAGTGGCAGAGGGAATGGGAGAAGGAAAATATTTTACACTGCAAAATTACTATGCATAAATTTAAAAACATCTAATTCATAATTTTAAATGCCTATTTAAATATTACTTCAAATACGTTTTAAAGCTCAACAGATTTGTGTTGAACTGAGTTGCAGATGAGGAAACCTGTTTGAAAACATCAGAACACAGAAACTCCATTTTAGATGAAAAGGAGGGCACTCCCGGACAGGTGAGGCGGGCGGTCACTGAGAAAAGCTGCTTTTCCCAGTGCAGTTTGTCAAAAGTTCAAGACTTCCGCAAGGTACTAAGTCTTAAGCAAATTAAATTCATGATATTACTAAGATTCTTAAATAGTGCAAGGACTTATCAAGTTATAGTGGCTGCATTATGAAGAGCAAAGTGTAATACCTGCATGAACACAAAGTGTAATTCAGTATGTACGGAAAGCCGAGCACTACATTTCAATAGTGGAATGTCTTTCATTATGTGTACTTTAAAAAGATAAGAGAAGTAAAAATTCCTAACATTTATACATGTGCCATTATTTGCAAACATGCCTGAGAATTTACTTAAAAACATTCCTGTATCAATGGTTTGCAAGAACTTCACAAACCAGCACAGGTTATCTTTTCTCCAAACCATATATTTGGCTGGTTTGTTCAGATGAATACAATTGTCTGGGTTTATTTCTGTGTTCTTATTTCATTGGTCTTTGTGTCTATTTTTGTGCCAGTCTCATGCTTTTCTTTTTATTATTGTTTTGTATTACAATTTGAAATTGATTATTGTTATATTTTTAGCTTCACTCTTTCTCCTTACAGTTCTTTTGGCTGTTCTGGGTCTTTTGTGTTTCCAAATGAATTTTATGTTTTTTTCTATTTCTGTGAATAATGTCTTTTATATTTTAATGGAGATTACATTGAATCTGTAGATAACTTTTAATCATATGGCCATTTTAGCAATATTAACTCTACCAATCTATGAACATGGGGAGATCTTTCTTCTTAATTGTCTTTGCTATTTTGAAATTTTCGTGGTAGAGTTCTTTCACTTCCATGGTTAGGTTAATCCCTAGGTTTTATAATTTGGAGCTACTGTGAATGGAATTATTTTCCTGGATTTTTAGTGAGTCCATTGTCAGTATATAAATCAGTTATTATTTGTTTAATGTTGACATTTTAATCTTACTATTTTTCTGAATTCATTTATGTGCTTTAGTCTGCTGAGCTATATCTCCAGTCCTTATTTTTTGATTCAATCCTTAGAGTTCTCTAATTAAAGGGGTATATCATCTGTGAACAAGTATAATTTGATTTCTTCCTTTCCTGTTTGTATTCATTTTCTTTCCTTCTCTTGCCTAATTTCTTTAGCAAAAATTTCAATGCCTATTGTAAAAAATAGTTGTCAAAATGGTATCTTTGTCTCATTCCTGATTTAAGAGACAGTTTCAGTTATTTTTTCATGCACAGTAAGATTGACTTTCATTTTGTCACATATACCCTTCTCTACATTGAGGAATAATCCTTAAATATCTAATTTATTCAGGTCTTTTATTTTTATCATGAAATGATGTGGTATTCTGTGGAAACCATTCTTTTCATGTATTAAATGAGAATGTCATGCTTTGTTTTAACTGAGATTTGAACTCCAAACCTTGTATCTGCCAGGCAGGCACTTTGTTCCACATGCTATGTGGTGTTTTTATGTTTGATTTTATTTTCTGTGGCATTATATTTACTGATTTGTACATGTTTAACCATTCTTGTATTCTTAGAATAAAGGTAATTTGATCATAGTATGTGGTCTTTTAATGTGTTGTTAGGTTTGCAAGTAGCAAATAGTAATTTTTCTTTCACTTCAGTATTTACTGATTTTCTTCAAAATATTTTGAGAATTCCACTCAAACTGTGGCATAGATTTTTTATTATTATCTTTAGAAGTCCTCAAAGTTGATTCTTAAGAGTTTGACATGTGGCAAAGTGTTACAGATAGAATAAATGCTCAGGTGTTGCATTTATTAACTAAAAGACATGCCGATTTTCCACATGGTCAACTGTCATTCAGAAATATCAGATGGCATTTTAACTTTTCAGAAATCTACTAAAGCATCTCACAGCTGCTGCTACACAGATAGACTTTAGTCAGCAAAATATGTTCAAAATCACATTCATCTTTTTCATGAGGCCCTGTATCTTAAGTTTGGATTCCAAATGCATCACATAGGGGCTGGGGAGATGGCTCAGTAGAATAAGCGCTTCCCGGGAAAGCTCCAGGGCCTGAGTGCAATCCCTGGTTCCACCAAAAACAAACAAACAAACTAAGCAATTGCAGGACTTATTAACTGTTATTTTGTCAAATAATGCTTTTGAGCTTATATTCTTCCCATATAAAATGAAAATAATATTTTCCTCTGAGGACTCTGGAAATAAAAAAGAATTAATTCATATGAAATATTTAATCTTGACACCAAATAGCAATTAATACATGCTAAATATGCTTCTTGCATTGTGGTAGTATCTTGTAAATGATAATATTTAAAGCAATATTCTTAACCTCTTAGCTTTAAATTTTAACTCAAATTAGCTATTTTTTTATTAGTTAACCAGAACTTAATAGCTAAAAATAAACAAATTCATTTCACACATATTTTTATTTTTATTATTTTGGGATTTTTGAAACAGTGTCTCTCTATACACTTTGAACTATCCCTGAATTCACTATGTAGCTCAGGCTGCCCTCAAAACTGCTGCAATGTTCCTGCTTCATCCTTCCAAGTGCTAAGATTATTGGTGTGTACCTCCACACCTGGGTTTTATTTTATTTTATTTTCAGACACAATAAAGTACCAACAAAGTATTGAGGAACCTTTTGAGGCAGTATAGGGTATTATTTTGTGTATTTAATACTGGCCTTTAGTGAAGCTATTTCTGATCATTTAGTACCTTGATACTGTCTGATAATACCTCATATAACTGAGAGTCACTCCAAATCAATATGGATGAGCACAATTTTAAAAGCATAGACATATTTCATGCCATGAAATGTATGCGTGTATCTTTAAAATGATCTTTGAAAATATACTATCTTATTGACAAAATTTTTATTGCATGAGCAATACAAAATCCATTTATATTTGAAAGATAAATTAACTATACAGTTATTAGGTATGATGAATACTAAATCCTTAAAATGTCACATGGATTTTAGAATGAAATTGACGCAGTCCTAGCCCAGGTCCAGTGAGTGTGCTGAGAGTTTCCTGCTACCCTGCGCCGGCGGGACCAGTCCCAGCCCAGGTGCAGCGTGGGCCGGACCCTCTTCCAGCCCCTCGGGCCGCCCCCCACC
>NW_004524654.1:11975990-11985127 GCF_000260255.1 Octodon degus
AAAAAAAATAAAAATAAAAATAAAATAAAAAAAAAGAATGAAATTGACAAAGAAATGGTAGATAAACATCTAAACTTACAACATTTAAACTATTAGGCTTCATGGTGTTCAAACTTTTCGGGAGTATCTTGGTCTTCATCATGTAGTTCCAAACCAAATAATTTCTTTTGGAATGATAAAGGATTATATGATAGTAAAAGTTACTTTCAGATTTAGAAAGTAAAAGATTTTTTATGTGGATAAACATGATTAGTTCAATTGGTCGATATTTAAAATAAAATGATTTCATAATAGGTAAGCTTTTTGAAAATATTACTAAAAGTAGATTTTCCTATATTCTTTACTTGATGACATGTGCAAATAATTGTAAATACATAAGGCAGAGAAATGTTGTTTCAACTTGGATTTTGTGGATAATAGAATTTACAGCCACCAATATTTTTGCTGCTATTTTATTGGAAAGGTCCTCCTAAGGAGAAAAGTGAAGAATAAAACAATGATACAGGAGACAATGAAGAATAACATGGTGAAAAATTATTTATTGCAGTACTTCAAAATATCACTAATTTCTGGATCCCACAGAGGTGTGCCCTAAGAGTCACAAGGACTGTGTTGGAAGTTATTTCATGGAGGTGGGGTAATTGTGGACTGTCTTCTCTCCATCAGTGAAAGGTTTACACCAAGAGTGTAACACCTCCTTTCCTGATTTTCAGGACAGTAACTGAAAAGCTGTAGAAGTGGTCTAGAAATAAAGTATTGCCAGGTTATGCATGCATGAATGGCTAGGCCAAGAGATAAACCATTACTTTCTGAAGTATAATGAACTCAAACAAAAATAACCATAATTTTGAAAACTAGTGCTAACTCCTTGTTAGTTTGTAGATGAATTTTTCTAAGCTCAGTTTCAATTTTTTTATACAACCATGCACTCTTCCATTCAGAAGAGTTTTCGAGTTTACAAAATAGAACTCAACTATAAAGGAGATTTATTACACATACCACAAAGTTTGATGCTAAGTAAATAGTAACTCTTCCATGCTACCAAAGAACCAGGCTTTTCTTGCTCCTTATTCCCATTCCTTCCTGAGGGATGTTTACAGGTAATTCCTATGACCACTCTTTTACCATGGGAGATCAATAGTCAATGTGGAATTCTTTGTTTTCTTTGTTTCTGGACTGGACTTCAATTCCTGCCATATTTTTTTTTTTTGTCTCAGCCTCCTAAATACTGGGATAAACCGGTGTGTGCTACCACATCTAGCTCTGTGTTCATTTGTCATGTAACACTGCTTCAGGGATTACAAACTATTGAATGAATATAATCTCCAAAAATGTACAAGATATAAATATAAGCACTTTTCTAATACTGGAATTGCCTCTGTATGGGTCAGCTTTCCTATTACTGACACCTACAACTTAATGGAGGAGAGGTTTATTTGGCTCATAGTTTCAGAAGGTACAACCCATGGCAAATGACTCCAAAGCAAAAACATCATGGTGGAGAAACATGGCACAACAAAGGTGCTCATCTCATGGATTTGGAAGAAGGTCACAGGGAGGAGTACTACCAAGATATTGATCCTCCAAATGTGCACCCCTACAATGGCCCAACTCCCCCAACTAGGGTTCATCTCTCAACAGAACAAAATGCTACAAAGATCAGTGGCTTAATCTTTGATGTAGATAGTCTCCCTATCACCAAGTCACATCTCTAGGAGTCTCTTAACTTAAGTCAATTTGATAATTAAGATTAACTCTCATAGAATGTTATTAAGGATTTAGTAGCTACAGAAAAATCTTTCTTTCTTTCTTTCTTTCTTTCTTTCTTTCTTCCTTTCTTTCTTTCTTTTTGTGTTTTAGGGAAGGTTATACAGGATGTTCAGGGTCTCACTACTAGATTGGACTTGTATGATCCACCTGTTTTACAGTATCCCAAGAGCTGGAATTACAGGTGTGTGCCACCATACTCAGTCTCAATTGTTGTCTCAGTGCACCCTGGGGGTGAAGCCCCCACAGCAGGCCCAGGAATTAACCCTTGGCCCCTGTACCTGCTTGCAGACACTTTAATCCACAGAAAAATTTCATGAAATCAGTTTTATGCTGAAGTTGTTATGCTGTACTAAAATAAATACACATGATTGACTGTATTAACAGAATAAAGTAGTATAATTGTGATATATGCAGGAAATAAACTTATAAAACTCATTCATCTTTAGTATCAATAAAATGGGAATAGAAGCTTCTAAACATAAAAGATAATCACATTTTAAAGACTTTTTAGATGATGGCAACAACTATGGCAGGGGGAGCAGGGAGATAGCTCAGTAGAATAAGTGCTTGCCTGGCAAGCTAAAGGTCCTGAGTTCAATCCCTGGTACCACAAAAAAACAAAAAAGAAAAAAAAAAAGAGAAAAGAAAATGTTGGTATGAACGGAAACTAGCACAACTACTCTGAAAGAAAAAATAAGTGCTTGCCTGGTAAGCTCAAGGACCTGAGTTCAATCTCGGTTCTGAAAATAAATAAATAAATAAATAAATAAATAAATAAATAAACTATGGTGGTCTCCAGTGGCAGATTTGAAAGTGTGAAGAGTATTGAAGAGCATAAGGAGCAGACTCAAATTGCCAGGGTGAAGGTGTTGCATCAGGTAAAAGCCAATTTTGAAAAAGAAGAAAGGTGGAAAGAACTTAAACAACTTTGAGGTGAAGATACATGGACGCTACCTAATGTCAGGGAACAGACTGAGGAATTCTCAAAGGAATATTCTCTGAAGAAAAAGAAAAAAAAAGAAAAGCATTCAAAAAAGTAATGAAAGAAAAGATAAAAAAAGAGCAAGAAACAGAAATATGAAAAAAGTGAATCAACTGATAGTTCATCAAGCTGTGAAGATGAGTGGTTGGAGGCTGTTCCATCCCAAATTCCTGGCAGAAAAAAAGTGTGGAAAATGAAAGATGAAGAGTTAGAGAAAGAAGATGACCACCAAGTTATTCAGAGGGATTCGTGGATGACTGCAGATTTTATGTCTGTTAAGACTGTGTCATCATTATCACTTAAATCTGAGAAGGAAATGACGAGGAAAATAGTGAGAGAAGAACCAAGCCCATGAGCAGTCCAAACTGCTTGAAAGAAAATTGAATCCATCTTGGAAGGATGGTGGGACAGGTCTCCCATCAGAAGACTGCAGTGTATCATCACTTACTAAAGCCTCAGGAGTAGAGGATGGTGGATTAAGCTGGCTTAGAAAGTTTTACCAAAGAATGAAAGAGCAAGCTGAAAAATGAAACAAAATTTGAGGACATTGTAGCTGAAAGATAGAGGTCAATGGAAATATTTCAGTTGAAATTAGAGCAAGCTGAAAAAACTGCATCCAAAATTAAAAATTCTAGACAAGAATGGTGGAGGAAATCAGCATACTCAGATAAAGTACAAAAGAGTCAAGAAAGTAGGAAAATAGACTTTTAGTAAAATATAATAAAAGTTCAGGAGACAGGTGTGATACAACAGAGATTACAAACAATAATAGTAAAGATAAGTTTAGAGATAATGAGAAAGATAAGAGATTCATGTCTTTAGAATCACATAAAAGAGAATTCATTCAATCCAAGGCAAAATCAAGAGTTCAATTCTAAAAAAAAAGAAAAAAAAAAAAAAAAAAGAAAAAGAGTTCACTTCTCCAGGAAATTTGAGACCTAAATTCTTAAGACCTTTTGATGATGATGAACTGTCATCTCATTGCAAGGCTAGAAATTTTGAACCATCTAGTTCATCAACATTAGCAGTAGCTCAGAGTTCTTTGCAGTGTGGCTTCCAAAAACCCAGGGAAAGCAATGAAGAAAGATTAATGCATTGGATATGATCTGATGGGGGCGAGGACAAGAAACATTCACATAAGAAGCCAATGGAAACAAGTAGCAGCATTTACTCAACATATTTCAGGAGACATGAGAGAAAAATTGTCAGCCAAGAGTGTGCAAGAACATTGGGAGGACACGAAGTCTACATTTGCTAGTGTGAGAAGAACAGGTTGGGAGTCAAGATTATTAAGACAGAGATGATAGGGAACATGGAACTTGCCCAATAACTTAAATCCCAACTTGAAAAGGCTAATAAATTAAGAGAAACTGTAGCACAAATGTCATCAAAAAGAACAGGAGCAGAGGAGAGTGCAGACTGGTGAGAAGTGATCCTTGTCAGGACAGATGAGTCTGGAAAAGCATGGTCACTGAACACACCAGAGGCTCTGGAAACAAGCATGAAGTAGGAGGAGACACAAGGTTCCTACCCATGAAGAAAAAGAGTCAGATGCTTTCCTGATGATGATCATCTGAGCCTGAATGTTTTAGTCAAAAATGAAAAAGTAAGAACAGCAGATAGTCAAAACAAACTTCTTATGAGAATGGCATCTAAGTTTATAGCAAAAACAGGTGGAGACTACAACACTCTAGATGACATGTTTGTATCCAAAGCAGCTGAGTGAGGATGTCTTGGTGAGGCAGAAGAGAGTCAGAGGAAACAGGCTATTGCTGAGCACCAGTGTCTTGCTGCACAAATGGAAAATGTCTGTATTGTTCTGACAACTCTCATTTTCCCAAGCACCTTATTATTGCAATAGGTGTTAAGGTTTTGTTTACTCAACTTCTGATCTCTTTCCAAGGGCCACTGCCTGATAGTCTTTTTGCAGCATCATTGGACTGCTACCTTATTGGTTGAAGATATCTGGGAGGAAATGCAGATGTTTAAGAAATCGTTACTAAATATGTTTGAAGATAAAGGGTTGGACTACACCTTTTTAGAAACTAATATGAGCATGAAGAAAAAGTGACACATGGTTTATGAATATAGTCCTCTCCAAAGTAAGTGGGTGACATGTTTCCTGTCTATTTTAAGAAAGCCATAATGGGATCTGATGAAGACTGATCCATGAGGAGGAGATAGTTCAGTAGAATAAGTGCTTGCCTGGCAAGTGCAAGGACCTGAATTCAATTGCCAGTTCCGCCAAAGTAAAAAAAAAAAAATTTAAAAAAGGGAAGATTAAAAAAAAAAGAGTGGTCCATGAATAAATTCATTGATCTTTCTTCAAAAGACATCAGAAAGTCTGTTCCCAGAGGCTTACCTTACTTTTTGGTGGACTTCTGCCTCCAAGGAGGATTTGCTCATGTCGCTGAAGATCAGTAAAAATTCCCTCATTACTTTGTAAAGAAAATCATTGGTGGGTTGTTTTATCTAGAACCAAGAATTTGTCAGAAGGGCACCTGTGAAAGCTTTGAGGATCAGAGGAAGAAGGCACTGCAGTTTGCTCAGTGGTGGAAACCATATGACTTCACCAAAATAAAAAAAATTAAAGGCATTAAAAAATGCCTTTCATTTTTATTTCTTCATCAGATACTCTTTTTTAATCTTCACTGCATCTCACTAAACAGTTGAGCCTTACCTCATGGGGAGAAATGTAACAGGGCAGACTGCTCTGGGTCTCTAAACCCTGCCCCCTGTTGTATTCTGTTATTCTTTTCCTTCACTTTCTGGAGACTTTATTATAGTGACTGTAGAGTAACAGCAAGTTTGCTGGATGACCACTTAAATTCCTGTTCTGTACTTATTTTTTGGTATTCTGAATAAGTTAATCTAGTGAAGGGTTTTTTCAAGGGATATCTGGGAAGCCTTGCAAATCCTTGGTTTAGAAGAAGTTGGGTCTGCTTCAAGGTAGTTAAGATTGTTACTTGACTTCTTTGTTTTTAGAATAAAATGATATATTCAATAATAATTGAATTAATTCAAAAATAATTGTATACAAGGGCTCTTAATTTTCTAGCAATAGCATATTGTATCACTGCCATTTGTTTTGTTCAAGAAAAACACTATCCTGAGAAAAGTAGAAATGAAATTATATTGAAAATGTAATATAGTCATGCTTCAAAAGTAACTGTATTTCTGGAATTTTACATAATCTTAGTTTTGATAATTTTATTTTTTAATTTTTAATTAAATTTATTGAGAAACAAATAACAATGAGACAGTTTCAAAACCAACTAGTAGAAGAGTTTCAATAATTAATACATTGCAAATTGTTGTCTTCCTAGTACTTATTCATATGCAGACACGATATCCTGTCGAAACACTATTAATACAAATCTTAATTCTCATTGAATTAAGAGAAAGTAGCTGTATATTTATCCTAACTATTTTGTATATAGAGATACAAAATGGTCCTTTATGTATATTTTAGAGGCTTTGGCATTTTCTAATCTATACCATTGATCCTTTGGTCTGTGTTGTTGCCAATACCATGCTGAGTTTAGCACAGTGGCTTTGTGGTATAATTTCAAGTCAGGAATTGCAATGCTTCCTGCTTTGTCTTTGTTACCCTGGATTGCCTTTGCTATTCTAGGTCTTTTCTGGTCCAAAATACATTTTAGGAATCATTTCTCTGGTCTGTGAGGTATGATTCTGGTAGTTTGAAATTTGTGGAACCAGGGGTTGAGCTCAGGCCCTTCCACTTACCAGGCAAGCACTTATTCTACTGAGCCATCTCCACGGCCCTTGTAGTTTGAAATTGATTGCATTAAAACTGTACAACAATTTTGGGAGTATGGCCATCTTCACAATGTTGGTTCTTCGTATCAAGGAGCATGGAATATCTTTCCATTTTCTGAAATCATCTACAATTTCTTTTTTTCAGAATACTGTAATTTCCACTGAGTAGATCTTTCACTTCTTGAGTTAGGTTAATTCCAAGGTATTTCATTTTCCATGGTGCTATTGTACAAAGTATTGCTTCTCTAAATTCCCTTTCAGTGATTTTGTTATCTGTATAGAGGAATGCTATTGGCTTTTGGGCACTGACTTTGTATCGTGCTGTTACTGAATTTGTGTGTTAATTGTATGAGCATCTTGGTTGAGTTTTTTGGGTCTCCAAGTAAAGGATCATGTCATTTGTGCATAATGATAGGTTTACTCTTCTTTGGCCATTCTTATTTCATTTGCTTTTCTCTCATGTCTAATGACTCCAGTTTATGATTCCGGAACTATATTGCATAGTTGTGGTGATAGAGGACATCCTTGTCTTCTACCAAATTTGAGAGTAAAAGCTTTCAGTTTTTCCCCATTTAGAATTATGATAGACATTTGGTTGCCATAGATGGCTTTTATCAGATAAAGTAGAAGCCATCCATTCCAATTTTCTGTAGGACTTTTAACATGAATTAGTGTTGAACTTTGTCAAAAGCCTTTTCTGCATTGATTGAGACCATAATGTGGTTTTTGAATTTGCCTCTATTGACATAGTGTAGTACATTTATACATTTTTGTGTATTGAACTATCCTTGTCTCTTTTGGATGAGTCCTACCTGGTCATGGTATGATGTCTTCTTGATGATTTGCTGTATTGTATTTGCTAGAATTTTATTGAGGATTTTTGCATCTATGTTCTTGAGGGAGATTGGCCTGTAGTTCTCTATTCTTTAGTTGTGTCTTTCCCTGGTTTTGGTATTAGTATTATATTTGCATCCAGGGATAATTTTGGAAGGATTGCTTTCTTTTCAATTTCATTACAGAGTTTGAGGTGTGTAGGGATTATATGTTATTTAAATTTCTTGTAGAATTCAACTGTGAATCCATCAGATCTGGACTTTTCTTCATCAATAGCTTTTTTTAATTACATTTCATATTTCATTGGCTGTTATTAGGTTATTGAGAGTTCTTATACCTTCTTGATTCAGTTTTGTTAATTTATACCTTTCTAGTAATCTGTCCATTTCTTCTGTATCTTCTGTTGTGTAAGAGTAAAGATTCTCAAAGTACCTATTGATGATCTTCTGAATTTCTACTGGGTCTGTAGTAATTACACTCTTTTCATTCCTTATTGCTTGTATTTGATTTTTGTCACTCTTCTTTTTAATGAGGTTAACTAGGGGCTTATTAATTTTATTTAATCTTTCAAAGAACAACCTTTTTGATCTGTTAATTTTTTAAAACTGTTTTCTTCATCTCAATTGAATTAATTTCTGCTTGAATCTGTATGATTTCTTCCCATCTTTGGGCTTTTGATTTGGCTTGCTCATCCTTTTCTAGATGTTGCAGGTACAGCATTCACTTATTAATTTTTTCCCATTCTGTTTTCCTAATGTGTGAGTTCACAACTATAAATTCCCTTCTAAGAACTGCTTTCATGGCATCCCACGAATTCAGATAATTTGTGATTGAATTTTCATTTAATTGTGGATATTCTTCAATTTCTTGTTTGATTTCATCTCTGAACCATTGGTAGCTTGGGAGGGTGTTTTTTTTCGGGACTCTTTTGTTATTTATTTCCTGTTTTATTGCACTGTGGTCAGATAATAGGCATGGGAAAAGTTTTGTTTTCTTATTTATACTTAAGATGACCTATGGACCTATTTTAGAAAATGACCCATGTGCAGCTGAAAAAAAAAGTATAGTTAGTTGTGGTTGGATATAACACTGTGTATATGTCCACTAAGTCCATTTGTTCCAAGCACTGGTTCAGTTTTGCTACTTCTTTGCCAATTTCTTGTCTCCTTGACCTATCTTTCAGTGATAAGGGGGTGTTATGGTCTCCTATAAAGATTGTAGTATTGGATGTTAGATTTTTAATGTCCATTAAGATTAGTCTTCTATGTTTGGGTCTTCGTGTATTTCACGTATACATATTTATGAGTGTTACCTCTTCCTCTTGAATTTTTCCCCTAACCAGTATATAGTGGCCTTCTTTACTTCATTTGATCATTCTTAGTTGTAGTTGTGACTGTGTAATAATAGTACTGGAACCCCTGCTTTTTTCCTGAGGTGCTATGCGTGTAGTATTGTTTTCCATCCTTTGACTTTCAGCCTATGAATTTTTTATGAGTCAAGTGTGTTTCTTGTAAACAGCATATTGTTGGATTTTGTTTCCTAATCTTACTGTTCAAGCCTATTTCTGTTAATTGGTGAATTGAGTCCATTTACATTGATGGTTAGAATTGAGATGTATTGACTTACGGTTTCCATGTTATTTACCTGTTATCGTTTACTCATTTCTCTCCTGCATTTGTTTGTCCTACTTAGTGACTTCCTTCTGTTCTCATTCATGGGGTTCTGATCATTTTCATCCCTCTCTAGATCATCTTTTAGTAGTCTTTGTAGC
>NW_004524654.1:11986772-11998931 GCF_000260255.1 Octodon degus
TATCAGTGTATTCTTTAGAAGCACTTAGTACTTCTTTGATTAGAGTTACCACTACATTTTTTAGTTCCAAAATTATTTCTGATCTGATTTCTTCTAAACCTTTCTGCAGTTGATTCTTTACTCTCAACGCTATTATTTCCGAGATATCTGGCATGTGATTTCCAGTTTCCTCAGTGCTAGTGTCTTCTGCAGTTATACTGCGTGGACTTGGGGCCTTAGACTGCATTTTATTCCTTCTCTTTGTCATTTTGTATACCACTGTCTTCTGACCTCTGGTGAAGAGCTTGGAAAGAGTTATTACCTTTGCACCAGGTCTGGATCTACAAAGTTCAGATTCCTCCAGGTGGGTGTTGCTTGGATCTGGCTGCTGTGCTCCACTTCTTTCTGCTGCATGCAGCCTTTAGACTTGAACCCTTTGTGTCTCTCTGGCAAGATGTTCTGCTCCTGAATCAGGAGCTGAGTGGGTCTTGCCTCTAGCCTCTTTGCAGGGAGTTCTGCTGAAGGGTTCTGTGCTGGGCCTGCGCTCTGGGTCTATTCAGGATCCGGAGGACCCCACGTCATCTCACTCACTCACCGGGCCTGCGCTCTGGGTCTGTTTAGGATCCCCGTGGCCCCAGGTTGTCTCACTCACTCGCCGGGCCTGCGCTCTGGGTCTGTTCAGGATCCCGCGGCCCCGGGTTGTCTCACTCACCGCCGGGCCTGCACTCTGTGTCTACTGAGGATCCCGCGACCTCGGTTGTCTCACTCACTCACCGGGCCAGCGTTCTGGGTCTATTCAGGATCCGGAGTGCCCCGGTCATCTCACTCACTCCTGAAATCTATTTGTTATCTACTCCATGCTTTTGTTGTGTTCATGGTTTCTGAAGAAAAGTCTGTCATTATTCTGATGGGATTTCCTTTAAATGTGATGCTTTTTTTTTTCTAGCAGCTTTCAGTATATTGTTTTTGTGCTGCATGTCTGGGGTCTCAACTATTATATAACTCGGTGTGTTTTTAATTGGGTTGATGTTATTTCAAGTTCTGTATGCTTTGATTAACTGAATGTCAGATTGTTTCCCCATATTTGGGAAATTTTCTACTCTTTCTTCTGCCCATATTTTTTTTATATCACTTTTATTGATTCCTTCTTTCTCCTTAATGCCTGTTATTCTGACGTTTTTGCATCCTCTTGCAGGTGATTTTTTTTTTTTTTTTTGCTTCATGCTAGTTGTTTTTAAGAGATCTTTTCTTACCTATTCATTAATTGCAATGGCATCTTCAAGATCTGAAACTCTATTTTTACTTTCACTCAAACAGTTTTGCAAGATTGTGATTGGGATTTTTGAGTTCTTATGTATCTCTTTGACTGCTTCACGCAATCTATTTCTTTTCTATACTGTTCTTTCAAGGATTTCATTGTTTTTCTAATCTTTGCTATTTTTTTAATCAGTGTTTTCCTGCAAAATAGTTATTAGTTCTTTCATTGTAGTTATCCTTTCTTTTTTATTTTAGAGATTATTTCTGATCTGATTTCCTCTATATGTTTCTGCATTTGATTCTTAACTTCAGACGCTATTAATTCAGAGATTTTTTTTTTTATTTCAGAGGTTATTTCTGATCTGAGTTCCTCTATACCTTTCTGCTATTGTTTCTTTACTTCAGATGCTATTAATTGAGACATTTCAGCAGTGTGATTCTCAATTTCTGCTGTGCTAGTGTCTTCCATACTTGTTCTGAGTGGGCTCAGGGCCTGAAATAGCATTTTGCTCCTTCTCTTTATTATTTTGTATAGTACTGTCCTTTGATCATTTTTTAGAGCTTTGGTGAAGTTATAACATTAGCATCTACAGTAATTCTTACCCAGGAGAGATTATATGATTAAAGTAGTTATGGTTTTGTATTTACAGAACTATGATAAGGTATGCCAATAATGGGACACTAATTATATTTAGCAGTTGAGAAACTCTTGTAACTAGAGGGTTTTCATTTCAAATAGTAAAAGCAATCATTATGTCTATATAGCTAAACAGATATTAAATTGGGAATTTGTATTTAAGTTACTTAAGCTAAGTTCTGTCTGATCCCCTCCCCTTGATGTACCTGGTGTTTTTCAGAGAGACTAGTTCACCCCGGTTACCTTTTGCCCCCTCTCCGTCAAGAGAGAAATGGAGAGGATGCTTTTGTAGATCTGGGTTTAGCAAAGTTTATCAGCTTACTAGGTGCAGATCTATGAAGTTTGAATTCATTCAGTTGTGCCTGGCTTGTGTGTGACTTCTTTGCTTAGCTTCTTCCTGTTGCAACCCTTGGAAGTGAACCTGTTGTGCTCCTCTGGCAAGATGTTCTAATGTCAAGCCATACAGTTATATGTAGAAGATGGGCAAGGCAATGATCCTGAGAATCTTCAGAAGATTTTTGAATCTAGCAGTTAATTGAAAAGATCCTCACCCTGACTAACTATATATACTGATACCTATGAACTAAGCAGCTGCACTGAAGATGGTAATCTGTAACAGTAGTTTCATGCTTGGAGTGCCTGTCATTCTGGTCTTCTGAATATGAGCTGCTTGTCATGACATGCCAGTTGCTGCTGTGCTGTCTATTGGGTAGATGATAGTTCAAAAAGAAGAGGGTGGTGAATGAAGACAAGAGATAGGAAAAGGAATATTGTGGGACGGTCCTGCTTCAAGGTTGTATATGGTTAGAATATTGGACTTATGTGTAAACATAAGAAGTACATAATTCTTTATGCCTATTTTTAAAAATGTATTCTAATTTTTAAAATTGCTTCCTCATATTCTATAGGGACTTAAAGTTCAACATATCAATACTTGATGAAAAATACCTGTTCCATGTTATGCCTAAGATGTTTGATATTCAGACAGATAGTGAGGTTAAGCTTAACAGCCTAGGTTGTATGGTAATAACAATAAGCTTGTCTTCTGGGTGGTTAACAACCTAAGTTTGCAGACCAAAATTAGAGAAGAAGGAGGGCCACAAGGAAAGCCAACAATTTGGCCCTAGCCTTCCAAGGTCACTTAAGACTCAGGACATATGAGAACTTGTACTGTAACGTCATGTAACTCGGTAATGTCCCAAATTTTCTGATCAAGGAGATTATGGGGCCTAAGAGGAAAGTGATTGATGATGTTGAGTGTGCCTACAGAGAGTTACATGGAGAGAAAACATTCTTTCAGGCTTTCACAGAGAGCACACTGACCAAGCAATGGCCATGACTCCTCCACATGGCTGACATTGACAAAGGTTCTACAATCTGAGGCACAGGATCTCAGGATAAATCCTGAGGGGATTTCACTGATCTTATCAGACTCAAAAGCTACAACTCTTGTTGCATAGGTCCTGCTTTACTTTGGTCTTAACCATCCAGCAGAAAAGTATAAAAATGAAGTATAAGAAATAAAGCCATGCTGTTATGTAGGGGACTTAGGTCAACAATTTCTGACATTGCCAGTCAAGCAGAAGACCCAAAACTATTATGGACCTCTGAACTCTTTTAGAATATTTTGCTGAGTTAACACACCTATAATATTCAAATGATGGAACTCAACAAAAAGGGGGATACAGATGAATGTCCATTTTGTATCTGTGTATTCAAAGTGGTTAGGATAGATATATAGTTACATTCTCTTAATGAATAGAAGGATTTGTTCTAATGGTGTTTGTAAATAGGATATCAAGTTCTCATCTTGTGCAGCAATTAACCACTAGGAAGAATGTATGCAATGTGTTAATTATTGAAACTGTCCTACCAATTTGGTTTGAAAAAAAATAAAATAAAATAGGAATAAATGACCTAGAGGCAAGCCAAAAAGTGGAAAGGATATGTAGGTACTCATTTGATAATTTCCTTGTGTTAAACAATAGCACCTTTGAGATAGATTTAGTATTCCAGGAGAAGACCTTGACTTGCTGTGCCCCACTCCCTCCGTGGCCTGATGAGTCTCTCTGTGGAAGACAAGAATGCTTAAGTAAAATATTAATCTTAACTATGTCAGACTATGTAGAGGAGAACTGTGACCATTAGCTGTTGACTTTGACCAAACACCCTCGCTTGTATTGGTCACTGTCATGGTTTTGCTTGTTTTGTTTTGGGAGCAGATTCTCACTCTGTAGGATAGACTGGCCCTGAAGTCACGCTGTAGCCCAGGCTGGCCTCATATTCACAGGAATCCTCCTGTCTCAGCCTCTCAAGTGCTGGTCTTACAGGCGTGCACTACCACACTTAGCTATTGCTGATCACATATGAAGTGCTTACAGAAAATTTCACAAGCTAAAATGTATTGTTCTCAGACTATGTATAGAAATTGGGGATTAAAGCTGTCATTAGTCTACTTGCAATTGCCCAGGTATTAAAGTGCTACATGAGATTTGAAAAAAAAAAAGGAAGTAAAGCCATGGTGTTATGTTGAGCTGTAGGGGACTTAGGTCAACAATTTCTGACATTGCCAGTGAAGCAGAAGACCCAATACTATTATGGACTACTGAACTCTTTTAGAATATTTTGCTGAATTTACACACCTATAATATTTAAATGATGGAACTTATCATAAAAAGGGGATACAGATGAATGTCCATTTTGTATCTGTGTATTCAAAGTGGTGAAGATAGATATATAGTTACATTCTCTTAATGAATAGAGGGATTTGTTCTAATGGTGTTTGTAAATAGGTTATCAAGTCCGCATCTTGTACAGCAATTAACCACTAGGAAGATTGTATGCAATGTGTTAATTATTGAAACTGTCCTACCAATTTAGTTTGAAACTGTCTCACTGCTATTTGTTTCTCAATATAATTGTGGAGAAAAAAAACATGTTCTGCTCATGGATTAGCTGGGTGGTTCTGGACTCCAGCTTTTCCACAGGGACTTCAACTGCAGAGTTTTACACCAGGACTGTGTGCCAAGCCTGGGGTGGATCTGGAGTTGTTCAGAGAGCAGGACAGAAGAACTCACTCACAAGTGGGCCTGTGCTTGGTCCAGAGGGATCCAGAAGAGAAAGGGGAGCGTGGAGCCTCCACCCCAAAACACACACACACTGAGCCTGGGTTTGGGTTGGATATAGACTGGTCCCAAGAGCATTGCAGAAATTCTCACTCACACGTTGGCCTGGGCTGGTTCTGAAGGGGTTCAGAGGGGTCCCAAGAGTGTGGCTGAAGGTCTCACTCACATGCTGGGCTTGGGCTGGTTCTGGAGGTGTTCAGTGGGCACACGGGATCCCGGAAGCTCTCCCACACACTCACCTGGCCTGGGCTTGGGCTCAGTTTTGGTAATTTAAAAAAAAATTAAAACTATTGTTCCATATAACACTATGTGCATTTTTTTAAGGAGGTTTTATTTTGTATTTTAGTTCAGGGACTACACATTCTCATTACACAGATCAGACTTGTAGTGATCCTCTTGTTTTCAGCCTCCCAAGAGTTGGGATTATAGGCATGTTTCATGCCTATTCTCCATCTCAACATGCCCTGAAGGCAGTGCTGGCATGGCTTGGGTGCTGGGGATCAAAATCCAGTCCTTGTGCATTGCCTAAGCAGGCTCTTTTGTTTACTGAGCTATATGGCTGCCCCTGTTTAAGAGTTTTTTGAAAGTCAAAAATTTGTAGCCAAGTCATTATTATTGGTTAATATTGATTATTATAAAATCTTAAATAATGAGAATATTCTAAGTGTCAGAAGCATGTTCTTTCTCGACCACTACTTGATTTATTTATTTTCACTTTTTAAGGATTGGTTGTACAGATCGATGGGCTTCATTCTGGAAGATTGGGAGATGAAAATGATCAAAATATGTTCATGTACCAATCTGCTTAGTTGGGAGGAAGCCCTATTCTTACAAAATATAGTTATAATGTAGGATTGTGCCTGTTTTTTTTTCAATATGTGGAAGATACTGCTGTAACTCTTTTTTAACATGTTGTTAGGAAGCTGCATGTAAACATTTTATCATGAAATGCTGAATAGTTAGAGTGAAGCATATTCCAGAGTAACTCATAACTCTAAACATTTGTTTTTAATATTAACATTTTATATTTTTTCTATGTAAAAAAAATTTTATTTCACAAATTAATATTTATTGGTTTCTGATTTTCAAAATAAAAATGACTTTTTAACATCATATTAAGTAAAATCTTGAACACTTTCTTTCCAAACTTGATGGGAGGATAAATATGCCCACTACTAATACTTTTGTCAACATTTCACAGGGCATCTTAGTGCAACAAAGCAAAAGAAATAAAGTTGCAAGGAAGAAAAGACCTAGTTTATTAATTTCAGCTAACATGTTTGTGTACATATAAAATCACAATGATGTACAAATACAGTATTGAAGTTAAGTAAATTCAATAATTTTTCTAGACTTGAAGACAATGAGAAAACCTGTGATAATGTTCAAAGTCTAGCAAAGTATTAGATATTTTTAAATGGCATTAACATTACAACCGAAAATCATTCAGCTCTTACAAATAAATCTAGTGAATAATATGCAAGACTTCTACCTCATAACCTCAAAACTTTGTTGGGAGAAAATTAAAAACAATAAATTGAACAATATACCATGTTCTAGAATTAGAAAATTAGATACTGTGGTTCTTTTGTTTGAGCAGTCCTAACTTGATCAAAATTATTTTACGATTTTTCTGAAAATTGATTGATGAATTCTAAATTTAATGTGGAAATGAAAAGACCTACAATAGTCAATGAAAGATTGAAGAAAAAACAAATGTAGGGAATTCGTATTAGTATATGTCAAGATTTTCAATAGAACCACAACAATTAGTGCTATATATTATTGAAATAATTGTCAAAAAATAAACAGAACAGAGTAGAAAAACCTGTAAGTCCACACATGTACAAATCTGTTTTATAACCAAGTTGCCACTGTAATTCAATGAGGAAATAGTGATATTTATTTATTTATTTATTTACTTATTTCGTGTTTAGTACAGGGTCTCACTATGCAGCTAGGACTTGTAGTGATCCTCCTGTTTTCAGCCTCCCCAGAAGTAGGATTACAGGCATGCCCCACCATGCCAGGTCTCAGTGGTTAGCTCAGCACACCTGGGACTGGCCTGCTGCCTGTGTGGAGCTGGGAATTGAACCCCTATCCCTGCATTTGCCTAAGCATGTGCTTAGTCCACTCAGCTCTCTCACTGGCCTGAAATAGTGATACTTAAATAAATAGGACTAGGTTGCAATTCTATTGTTCCATAAATAACCAAGAGAAATAAAACACAATATCAATAATAATAATAATACATGTCACATGACTGTTTATAACAACTTTAAAAGAGTTAAAACTTTTCCCTTATTGCAAGAAATTGGACGTTTGCAATTGGTAAGGAAGGTGCACTAAATATGAAGACACTTTCACTGAATATAGAGGAATAAGAGTTTTCTGGAGATTTTTTATGTTTTGATTAGTTTGGTTACAAAAGTGTGTAAGTTTGTCAAGTCATTTAATTGTGCAGTTAAAATCAATAGGTTTTGTGGTATTTAAATTATACTTTAGAAACACTACAGGATAAAAATGGATATCCCTATAAAAACTGAACTTGAAAATTTTCTACATAACATGCACAAAATTAACTTTGAGAAGTAGCATCAAATTTTAAAAAATAAGTGTGGCAAAATATCTTCATGATTTGGGATAGGCAAATATTTCCTAAGTGGAACTCAAAAATCACTATTTAAAATCCTTGAGAAATTAAATTCAATAAAATTAAGAACTTTTAATGAAAAATTCATATTAGATTGAAGATATATATTATACATATATATTTGACAGAGAACTCTGATCTAATTTCAGAATACATTAGTCTGATGAGTAACAAAGGAAGAAGGAATAGTCCAAAGAAACTAGCACAATCCAGTGCTTAGAATAATTGTGCTGATTATTTTAAAGTTGTTAGAAACACAGTCATGTGCTATGTATTATTATTCTTGTTAATGTGTTCTTATTCCTCTTGGTTATATATGGAAGAGTAGAATTGCAACCTAGTTGTACTTATTTAAGTATTGCCATTTCCTCATTGAATTACAGTGGCAACTTGTTTGTTAAAAGTGGCCAATGCATATAAAAGTTGTAGAGCGCCACCAGTTATCAAGAAATGTAAATTAAAGCCACAGTACACACCAGAATTGGCACAAAATGCAAGACTTTGTTAAAATGGACAGTGCCTGGGAATTTGATGTATTGTTGTGGGAATGTAAATAGGGAAATCTTAAATAATATCTACTTGAATTAATAATATGGAGAGCCCATCATTCAGTGATTTTCCTTGGGTAATACTATACTGCAATGTTTAGTTCAGCACGAGGCTATTTCAGTGTTCAGAATGTATTTTATAATATCTTCACAGTCTGATTTTCCTTTTTCAAATCTGTAAAATTTTATAAGACTTCTGCCCCTTAAGTTTGAAATACGAGATTTTCATAGGCTGTGGTTATCTTCTCATTATGATAATTTTCTTCTATAAACTTTTGCAATGAAGATCCTGTTACTTAAATTTAGAATTTGGATCTTCCATAGGCTGAAGTAATGACTATCTATTTATCTAGTGGAGCAATATAAAAAGTTGTGTAATAAAATACTGATTTGGCATGTTTTAAGATAAGACTAAAATTTATAATGAAATTCCTCCAGTGTATACAATTATAGTTAAAATAAAGAATAAAGACACTGTGCACAGACATTTAGTAAAATGTGTAATTTCAAAATTATGAGGATATAAATTAACTTTTTTCTGAGTATCCAATTTATTTCTTGGGATTTGTTTTGGTGCTTGTGTGTAAGACAAGATCTTTATTTTATTTTAATTTTACATTTTATATGCACATAATGAGCACATTCATAAGGAATACATGCCTGTGTGATATATCTTGAGTTTTCTATGTCCTATTCTCCTTCTCTCCTTTCCCTCCCTTCAACCACTTTTCCCCTCTCGACTTACAGAAACTTTCTTTCTGTTTTTCCTTTCTCTTACTTATTTTTCTTTTCCCTTCCTTCTTTTCTTCCTTATCTCTTTCTAATTCACTTTTCCCATTTGAACATTGTCTTCCTATTTCACAATATCTTTTATGCTTTTTGGTCTTTATTTCAACTCTTCATTTCTCACAACAGAGAAACAATGTGATATATACATAGGTGTCTGAAATTTATTTTATTTAAGAGTATGGTCTCCACCTATAATATTTAAATGATGGAACTTAACAAAAAAGGAGATACAGATGAAAGTCTGTTTGTATCTGTGTATTCAAAGTGGTTAGGATAGATATATAGTTACATGCTCTTACTGAATAGAGGGATTTGTTCTAATGGTGTTTGTAAATAGGATATCAAGTCTGCATCTTGTACAGCAATTAACCACTAGGAAGAATGTATGCAATGTGTGAATTATTGAAACTGTCCTACCAATTTGGTTTGAAACTGTCTCATTGCTATTTGTTTCTCAAAAAATTTATGGAAAAAAGAGTATGGTCTCAAGGTGCATCCATTTACCTACAAGTGTCTCGTTCATCTTTCTCTATGGCTGCATAGTACTTCATTGTACTAAAAAAAATCTTTATCCACTCATTGATTGATAGACATTGGGGCTTTTTCCAAGATTTAACTATTATGAACTGTGTTGCTAAAAAGGTAGATGTGCATATATCCCTGTGGTATGATTCTTTTCTTTCAGGAAGAAACCAACAAGTGGTAGCTGGATCATATAGAGTCTCTAGTTTTAGTCCTTTGAGGAATCTACACAATTATTTTCACAATGGTTGCACCAGTTGACACTCCTACCAATAATAGAGAAGGGTTCCTTTTTCCTTATGGCCCCACCAGCATTTGTTATTGGTTGATTTCTTGATGATAGCCATTCTTTCTGGGGTGAAATGAAATCTCATTCTTGTTTTAATTACATCTCTTAAATGACAAGTGATGTTGAACATAGTATCATATATTATTTTCTGTTTGTATTTTTTCATCTGAAAAGTATGTATTGATTTAATATGTCTGTTTTTGAATTGGATCCTTCAATTGAGGATAATTTAAATTCTTTATTTATTCTAGATTTTATTCACTTATCTCAGGAACAGCTAGCAAAAAATTTGTCCTAGTTTGTGGGTTATCTCTTCACTGTCTTGTTGATTTCCTTTGATGTTCAGAAGGTTTTTAATAAGATGAAACTCCAGTTGTTGATTCTTTGTGATTTTTCCTATGCTGCTGGATGTTTTTTAAAAAATAATCATAGCTTATACATATTTTCAAGAGTACTCCTCATTCTGTATTCCAACAAATTTAGTGTTTTGTTTTAATTAAATATTTGATCCTTTTTTATTATAGCTTAAGGCATGATGAGAAACCAGGGTCAAGTTTCAATGATCAGTATGTGGAAAGCCAGTTTCCCAGCACCGTTTATTATTGTTTTTTCAGGAGATGTTGTGTCCAATGAACAATTTTGTCCCCCTTGTTAAAGATAAGGTGTATTTTAGTTGTGTCTCTTCTTCTGATCTGTTCCCTTGATCCTCAGGGTCTTTTGTTTTGTTGTTTTATTTTTTTCTGTTCTCTTTTTTTCCAGTGCCATTCTATTTTTATCATAGTAACTTTATAATATAATTTCAAGTAAAGAATTGTGATGCTGAAGCTGAGGAGATAGCTCAGTAGAATAAGCACTTGCCTGGCAAGTGCAAGGGCCTGAGTTCAATTTCTGGCTCAAAAAAAATTAATAAACAAAAAAAAAGAATTGTGATGCCCAGACGCATCCCAAGCCCAGACCAAGCAAGTGTGTGGGAGAGGTTCTGTGCTCCCCTGTGCCCCATGAGGACCCAGGTCAAGGCCAATGTGTGAATAATACCTTGAGCCATGATCTCAGGAACCCTCTAAACCTCTGCAGAACCAGCCCAGGCCCAGGCCTGGCTTGTGAGTGAGAACTTCTACCATGCATTCAGGACAACTCCAAACTTAGGGCAAGCCGAGGCTAAGCAAGTGTGTGGGGGAGAAATTGCACACTCTCCTTTGCCTGCTGGATCCCTCTGGACCCAGCCCAGGCTCACTTGAATGAGTGAGTCCTTCTTTCCTATTCTCTGGACCTCTCGAGATCCAGCACAGATCAGGCATACAGGCCTGGGGTGAAACTGCAGCTCAACTCCCTGCAGAGAGATTAGAATTGTCTAATACAACCCAGGACATCTTGCTAATACAACAGCAGGACATCTTGCCACAGGAACACAAATGGTTTACTTCAAGGGGATGAAACATGAAGAACTGAGCATATAGGCAGAGCCATCCAGGAACAACTGGATGAAATGAGACTTCCTAGATCTGTGCCCAAATTTGACTAGGTGTTAAGGTAACAACTGAACCAAAGCTCTACAATAAAATGTCAAAGGACAGGACTATACAAAATGACAAAGAAAAGGAGCAAAATGCAACTTCAGGCCCCTAACCAACCCAGAACAAATACAGAAGACACTAGCACAGAAGAAATTGAGAATCACACCGCTGATATGTCTGAATTAATAGCATCTGAAGTACAGAAACAACTGCAAAAAGGTATAGAGGAACTCAGATGAGAAATAACCTCTGAAAGAAAACAAAATCTGAATAGCGTCTATTGTCAAGAATAAAATGCAGAAACATATAGAGGAAATCAGATCAGAAATAATCTCTAAAGTAAAAAAAGAAATGATAAATATAATGAAAGAATTAATAACTGTTTTTGAAAGAAAACACTGACAAAAAATTAGAAAAGATTAGAAAAACGATGGAATCCTTGAAAGAGCAATGTAGAAAATAAATAAATCACATGAAGCAGAGTCAAAGAGATACATAGGAACTTCAAAATCTCAATCACAATCTTGCAAAAACACTTGAGTGAAAGTAAAGATAGAGATTCAGATATTGAAGATGCCATCACAGCTAGTGAATAGGTAAGAAAAGATTCCTTAAAAACAACTAGGATGGGCAGTACCTCCCCGACCCCGCTGAGTAGGAATTTCTGCCAAGTTCCGGGAACCGCCAGACCCAGTCCTAGCCCAGGTACGGTGAAGGTGCGGAGAGCTTCCTGCTACCCTGCACCAGCGGGACCAGTCCCAGCCCAGGCGGCAGCATGGGCCGGACCCTCGCCCACCCCCTCGGGCTGCCCCCCACCCTCCGCCATACCTCCCCCACCCCTCCCGC
>NW_004524654.1:12006147-12011813 GCF_000260255.1 Octodon degus
CCCAGCACCTCAGAAAAAAGCAGGGTAGCAATCCTGTTCTCAGACAGTCTCAACTTCAAACCAAGAATGATCAAATGAAATAAAGAAGGCCACTATATACCGCTTAGGGGAAATATTCAAGAAGAAGAGGTAACACACATGAATATGTACACCCCATACACAGGAGCACCCAACTATATAAGACAACTGTTAATGGACATGAAAAATCTAATATGCAATACCAAAACCTTAACGGGAGAACTTAACACCCTCTTTTCCAAAAAAGATAGGTGAAGCAGACAAAACAAAAACAAAAACAAACAAACAAACAAACAAAAAACCCCAGCAAACAAGTAGCAGAACTGAACCACAGCTTGGAGCTAATGCACTTTGTGGACAAATACAGAGTGTTCCAATCAACCACAGCTCAATACCCAATTTCTCTCAGATGCTGTGTGTCATTTTCAGAAGTAGACCACATAGTTCTCCATAGGTCATGCTTAAGTATAAGAAAACAGAAATTATCCCATGCATATTATCTGACCACAGTTCAGTAAAACAGGAAATATATGACAAAAAGAATAAAGAAAAACCCCATAAATAAATGAAATTAAACAACACCCTCCTCAGCTACCAATGGGTCACAGATGAAGCTAAACAAGAAATTGAACAATATCTAAAAATCAATGAAAATTCAATCACAACTTATCTAAATTTATGGGATGCCATGAAAGCAGTTCTTAGAGTGAAACGTATAGCTGTGAATTCACACATTAGGAAAATAGAATAGGAACAAATAAACACGCTAATGCTGCACCTCCAGTATCTAGAGAAGGAAGAGCAAAACAAATCCAAAGCCCAAAGATGGGAAGAAATCGTAAAGATTAGAGCAGAAATTAATTCAATTGAGACGAATAAAACAGTTTACAGAATTAACGAATCACAAAGCTGGTTCTTTGTAAGATTAAATAAAATTGATCAGCCCCTAGCTAACCTCATTAAAAAGAGGAAAGAAAAAATTCAAATACAAGCAATAAGGAATGAAAAAGATGTAATTATCACAGACCCAGTGGAAATTCAGAAGATTATCAAGTTACTTTGAGAATCTTTACTCTCACACAAAAGAAGACACAGAAGAAATGGACAGATTCCTAGAAAGGTACAAATTACCAAAATTGAATCAAGATGTAAGAACTCTCACTGACCAATAACAGCCAATTAAATACGAAATGTAATAATAATAAAAAAAAGAACTCCCAACAAAGAAAATTTCAGGTCTCATGGATTCACAGCTGAATTCTACAAGAAATTTACAGAACATATAATTCCTATACACCTCTAACTCTTCAATGAAATTGAAAAGGAAGCAATCCTCCCAAAAGTGTTCCTGGAGGCAAGTACTATACTGATACAAAAACTAGGGAAAGACTCAACAAAAAAAGAGAACTACAGGCCATTCTCCCTTATGAACATAGATGCAAAAATCCTCAATAAAATTCTAGCCAATAGAATACAGCAAATCATCAGGAAGACTACATACCCTGACCACGGAGGATTCATCCCAGGGAGACAAGGATAGTTCAATATACACAAATCTACAAATACATTACACTATATCAATAGAGCCAAATCCAAAACACACATGAACATCTGAATCAATGCAGAAAAGACTTTTAAAAAGATCCAACACTCATTCAAGTTCAAAGTCCTGCAGAAAATTGGAATACATGGCCTCTACTTCAATCTGATAAAAGCTATCTATGACAACTCAACAGCTAACATAATTCTAAATGGGGAAAAACTGAAGCCTTTTACTCTCAGATTTGGTAGAAGACAAGGATATTCTCTATCCCCACTCCTATTCAATATAGTTCTGGAATCATTAGCTAGAGCCATTAGACAAGAGAGAAAAACAAAAGGAATAAGGATGTGCAAAGAAGAGTTAATGTATTCATGAACTCATCATTCGCAAATGACATGATCCTTTACTTGGACGACCTAAACACTTCCACCAAGAGGCTACTACAATTAATACACAAATTCAATAACATAGAAGGATACAAAGTCAATACCCAAAAGTCAATAGAATTCCTTTATACAGATAACAAAAACACTGAGAGGGAATTTAGAGAAACAATGCTTTCTAAAATAGCACCATGGAAATGAAATACTTTGCAATTAATCCAACTAAAGAAATCAAAGATCTATTCAATGAAAATTACAATACTCTGAAAAAAGAGATTGTAGAGGATTTCAGAAAATGGAAAGGTATTCTGTGCTCCTGGATAGGAAGAACCAACGTTATGATGATGGCCATACTCCCAAAATTGTTTTTTTTGTTTTTGGCAGAACCTGGGATTGAACTCAGGTCCTTGTGCTTGCCAGGGAATCACTTATTCTACTGAGCTATCTCTCCAGCCCACAAAACTCCCAAAATTGTACAATTTTATTGTAATCAATTTCAAACTACCACCAACATACCTCACAGACCTACAAAAATTCATTCCTAAAATGTCTTTTGGACCAGAAAAGACGTAAAAGGAAAAGGCAATCCTGTACAAATAACACAAGGCAGGAAGCATTGCAATTTCCTGACTTGAAATTATACCACAAAGCTACTGTGCTGAACTCAGCATGGCATTGGCAACAAAACAGACCTGAGGATCAGTAGAATAGATTAGAATACGCAGAAGCCACTGGAAACACATTCAGCCACTTTATCTTCAACAAAGTGGCCAAACATGCTCACTGGAAGAAAGATAGAAGCTTTAACAAAAGGTGCTGGTAAAACTGGCTCTCTCCATGTCAAAAACTAAAACTTGACTCAGGTCTACCACCATGCACTAAGCTAAAGTCAAAATGGGTTAAATATCTAAACATTAAAATAGAAACACTAAATCTTCTGGAAGAGAAAGTAGGAGGAACTCTTGAAGACAAAAGAGTAGGTAAAGTGTTCAGGATAAAATATCAATTCACATGTATAATACTTGAAAGAATTAAGAAGTAGGACCTCCTCTTATTGAGAAATTTTTGAATGTCAAAAGAAATTACCAACAAAGTTAAAAAACAAGCCACAAGTTTAGAGAAAAATCTTAAATTATATGCACCCAGCCAAAGGTTGCTCTGTAGAATTTATAAAGAACTAAAAATGATTAGGGTCCCAGAGTTTAAGGACCCAATCCAGAGATGAGCATCCCAGATGAACAAATACTTCTCAGAGGATGAAATTATAGAAGTGAATAAATATATGAAAAAATGCTCCAAATCACTAGGTATCTGTTAAATGCAAATTAAAACAACACTGAGATACCATCTCACCCCAGAAAGAATGGCTATCATAAAGAAATAAAACAACAACAAATGTTGGAGAGGCTGTGGGGAAAAAGGAACCCTTCTCTTCTGCTAGTGGGAATGTAGGCTGGTGCAACTATTATGGAAATCAGTGTGCAGACTTCTTTTAAAAATAGGACTAAAAATACCATTCAAAGCAGCTATCTCCATACTGAGAATTTTCCCAAGGTACCGAAAATGTCATATCATAGTGATATATGTACACCTATGTTTATAGCAACACAATTTGTGAATACCAAATCTTTTTTTTTTATGGCAGAACCGGGGATTGAACTCAGGCCCTTCTGTTTGCCAGGTAAGCGCTTATTCTACTGAGCCATCTCCCTGGCCCCGTGAATACCAAATCTTGGAAATAACCAAGATGTCTGTCACCTGAGGAATGGATGAAAAAGACGTAGTATTTTTATACAAGGGATTATTACTCAGCTACAAAGAATGATAAACTCAAAGTCTTTATATTTAAGTGTATGCCACTTGAAGATATACTCATAAGTGAAATAAGGTAGATCCACATGTGTAACTATTGTATAGTCTCTCTAGTGTAAAAACTCAGAAGAAGAAATAAAAATAGAAAGGTATAACACAGCTAAAAGGAAAACAAGAATTTAAGGGTTAAAGCACAACGAGAGAGCAAATAGAAAAACTAGCATACATGACAGGGCAAAAGACTTACATTTATATACACAGGATTTTTAAGGCAATGATCCTGAAAATCTTTAGCAGGTTTTTGAAACTAGCAGTTAATTGGTGGGATTCTCACACTGACTAACTATATATGCTGATAACTTTGAACTAATCAACTGCAGTGAAAATAGAAATGTGTAATAGTAGGGTCATGCTTGGAATTCCTGTCATTGTGGTCTTCTAAATATGTACTGCTTGTCATGTCATTCCAATTACTGCCATGCTGTCAAAAAGGGTAATAAATGAAGAGACAAGAAAAAAATGTCATAGCACTGTCCTGCTACAATATTGTATATGGTTAGATTTGTAAATTTCTGTGTAAAAATATGTAATTTCTTATTCCAATTTTTTGAATGTTTTTTTTTAATTTTTTTTGTTTATTTGTGTGTGTGTGTGTAGCCAGCTCAGCCCACCAGGAGGCAGGGCTGGCTGGCATGTGGTGCTGGGGGATTGAACCGCGGTCCCTGTGCTTTCTTGCTAAGCTTGTTCTAAGTAGGTGCTTTAGACCACTGAGCCATCTCACCAGCCCCTTTTGAATGTTTTTATTTTTCAATTTTTTCTTTTTGTTCACATTTTGTAGGGATTTAGAGTTTAACATATCAATACTTGATGTAAAATACCTTTTCCATGTTCTAAGATGTTTGATATTCAGACAGATAGTGAGGTTAATGTCAACTGCCTATGTTATAGGGTAATAATATCCTTAAGCTTCTCTTCTGGAGCACTAACAACTTAAGTTTACAGAACAAAAATTAGATAAAAATAAGGGCTACAAGGACAGCCAACATTTGGTCCCTAGCCTTTCAATGTCAGTGAGGACTAAGGATGTAAGTGAACTTGTACTGAAACATCCTGTAACTCAGTTGTGTCCCAAATTTTCTGATCAAGGAGATTAGGGGGCTACAGATGAATGTGATTGATCATGTAGAGTATGCCTAAGGAGTGTCATACAGAGATAAAACATTCTTTCAGGCTTTCACAGAAAGTAAGTTGGTCAAGCACTGGGCATGACTCATCCACATGGTTGACACTGACTAAGGACCTTAAACTGCAATACAGGGTTTCAGGGTAAATCCAGAGGGGATTTGACTGACTTTCTCAGATACAAAAGTTACATTTCTTGTTATTTAGGTCTTGCTTTATCTTGGTCTTAATCATCCAATAGACATGTATAAAAATGAGTAATAAAAAGTAAAGCCATATTAGTATGTTGAGCTACAGAAAGCCCAACAACTTCTGACCTTACCAGTCCTGCTGATAAGCCACTACTATTATTGACTACTGGAGTATATCAGGTAATTTTTTTCTGAATTCCCACACCTACCATATTTAAATTGCAATGGAATATCCATCTCTGGCAAAACTAAACAAGAAAAGAGGATACAAATGAAGAACCTTTTGTATCTGTATGTACAAAATAGTTGGGATAGATATACAGATACTTTCTCTTCATTGAAAGAAAAGAAAGATTTGTACTAATAGTGATTGGAGAGGATATCATGTCTGTATCTTGTACTATGGGTAACCACTATGAAGACAACACTATGCTATGTATTAATTATTGTTACTGTCCTACTAATCGGGTTTTTTTCCATAAATTTATTGAGAAACAAATAGCAATGAGACAGTTTCAAACCAAACTGGTAGGACAG